>NW_027220279.1:0-27804 GCF_027580195.1 Bos mutus
TATCTGAAAATTAAAAAAGCTTATCTTTTAGGAGATAAAGTAGGTATTTGTACTCATTGTGCTTTCAGATGCCCCATTATAACCAAGATGGTTTGGCACAATCAAAATAATGTTACAGTGCTAGATGCTTCAATAGCACGTACACTAAAACCTGAATGATACAGAGATTAGCATGGCCCCTGCACAAGGATGACACACAAATTTGGAGAAGTGTTCCATATTTCTTATAATTTTGAGCATTAAAAAATAATATTATTATGAATAGGATTCACAGAATATTTTTAAAGTTTACTGAAAAAAACTTAAGATTACATCCAACTTGCAATTTTTTATTTGCCTTCTTGACTGCTTTAGGTATTAAAAAAACAGGACTCTGCATGTGTTTCTATAGTGTGAGTTATTTGGTAGGTTGCTCTTTCTGGTAGATATTTCCACCATTTTAAAGTAAAGATACACATCTTTCAACCCTGAAATTAGGTGCATTCAATTTTAACAAATTTTGAGTTTTAAAAAGTATGTGGTAGAAATTTTGATATAGTTTATACAATCAATTAGTTTCATTAGGAGAAGACAGACTATTTTTTCATGAATTATTAGTTCATGAAAATATCCAAATATGTTGATAAGAAGAAAATAAAATGACAAAATGCATGTTACAGTGCCCCCAAAGTTGCTTGGAAAACTAGTAAGACATGGCAGATGATGCATATATTCATGAAGCTTTATTTCCATGCAGTTATGCATTTCTCACAAATCATTTTGGTTGTGTGATCTTCACATTGAGGGATTTGTTTAGATAAAGCCATTCATGATTTCAGTTGTTAAACTACAATATTTTATAGCATTTATTCAGTGCATCCTGATTTCTTTAAGGTTTAAATGTTACCGTTTTTCCTGAAAACTAAAAAGTCTCTCCTGGTGTAGAGGACCTGTCAGCTCCTATTGTTAGAACTGAAACTTCCCTGAGATAGTCTTGAGTTTTAAGAACACATTTTACTTTCACAGTCAGTTCAGTTCAGTTGCTCAGTCGCGTCCGACTCTTTGTGACCCATGAATTGCAGCACGCCATGCCTCCCTGTCCATCACCAACTCCCGGAGTTCACTCAAACTCATGTCCATTAAGTCGGTGATGCCATCCAGCCATCTCATCCTCTGTCGTCCCTTTCTCCTCCTGCCCCCAATCCCTCCCAGCATCAGGGTCTTTTCCAATGAGTCAACTCTTCGCATGAGGTGGCCAAAGTATTGGAGTTTCAGCTTCAGCATCAGTCCTTCCAATGAACACCCAGGACTGATCTCCTTTAGGATGGACTGGTTGGATCTCCTTGCAGTCCAAGGGACTCTCAAGAGTCTTCTCCAACACCACAGTTCAAAAGCATCAATTCTTTGGCACTCAGCTTTCTTCACAGTCCAACTCTCACATCCATACATGACCACTTGAAAAACCATAGCCTTGACTAGACGGACCACTATGCTGCTGCTAAGTCGCTTCAGTCGTGTCTGACTCTGTGCGACCCCAGAGACGGCAGCCCACCAGGCTCCCCTGTCCCTGGGATTCTCCAGGCAAGAACACTGGAGTGGGTTGCCATTTCCTTCTCCAATGCATGCAAATGAAAAGTGAAAGTGAAGTCACTCACTCGTCTCGGACACTCAGCGACCCCATGGACTGCAGCCTACCAGGCTCCTCTGTCCATGGGATTCTCCAGGCAAGAGTACTGGAGTGGGATGCCATTGCCTTCTCCAGATGCTACTCTAATTATTTTCAAGTTTTTTTTTTTTTTTTTAATTTTCTAAAAGCAACGGGAATTCCCTGACAGTCCAGTGGTTAGGACTCCACTGCAGGGGCAGAGGCTCAATCCCTGAATGGGGAACTTAAGGTCTCCCAAACCCTACAGCACAACCAAATAATAATGATTATAATGATAATAAAATCTACAGTATCTTTGGATTTCAGGTTGAATATGGCAGACTAAATATATCCATTTATCTCTACTCTGTCCACAAAACCCCACTAAATGACTAAAGGAATAAAAAGAAAAGATATGTTCTTATTGACAAAATGGGAGAGCAGGTAACAGCAGCCAAGTGTGGACAAGGACACTGTAATGCTTCAGAACCCTGGAAAGCTCAGGAATTCTAAGCTATCTCTGAAGGTTGAGGAAAAATTGGTATTCAGAGTGGGCATCTAGCCTGTCTGCTACAGTTTAAAACAAAGTGAACAAAGAGCTGTATAAACATAGTATGAGTTTATAGAAGCAAACAGATGAAACTGCTAAGGATTGAAAATGGTTTTCTGGGAAGTGGGAACTGGGATGTGAAAAAGCATTTACAGGTTTTGCTCTTCTGAGAGCCCTGTGTCATTTGGCCTTTAAAATTAAATTCTGAAAGCAATTATCCTTAAATTAAAAAATACATTTTAAAAAAGCAAAAAAAAAATATTAAGCATATACAAAACTTAGTTTTTTGTTTTCTTTTTTTTAAAGCTGCTTTTGAAATGCGTTTGGGAGTAAAGGTATGCAAATACTGTAGATATGAATGTAAAATCGTAAAATCTTTCCAGGTGACACGTGGGTAATATAGGTCAAAAATTTCAATGTGTGGAACATTTAGTCCAGCAATTTCACTCTTCAAATTTGTCCTGAAGAAGTAATTGGACAACCACTGCTTCAAGTATAAAATAAAAAATTGGAAACTATCTATAATCCCTACACCAGAATTTTGATTTGAATAAGTGATGGCTCCTTCATACATTGAAATTATATGTAAATACTTTAAATGATGGATTGCACACCTCCCAGACTGTCAAAACTTCTAAAAGCCTGAAAACAAAATTTGCTGGGCATGTGAAACCGTGAAATGTTGATATGGTGCTGTTGAGTGTGCAGTGGTACACTGTCTTTGGAGGACAAGCAAAAATTGACATTACATAAATGAAAAGTTAGATACACACTTTGATCAGCAATTCTCATAGGGAGTCTAAACTGACTCCCATGAACTATACAGTGCATGGAATTCTCCAGCCCAGAATACTAGAATGGGTAGCTGTTCTCTTCTCCAGGGGATCTTCCCAACCCAGGAATCGAACCTAGGTCTCCTGCATGGAAGAGGGATTCTTTACCAGCTGAGCTATCAGGGAAGCCTGAGATCTTCTATGGATTTTTACAAATACTACATCCTGGAGTGGGATGGGGGAGAAGAGAACAAACACACCTACAACATAAGTTTATGACCTACCTACATAAGTTTATGAACAAAGAAAACGAACCTATATGAATAATGCAGCTATGAAAGTTGACTACCACTAAATCCAGTAGTAATAACTGTGGATTAAAAAAAAAAAAAGGTGACTCACATGGTAAACAATTCACCTGCAATGCAGGAGACCCGGTTCAATCTCTGGGTCGGGAAGAGTCCCTGGAGAAGGGAATGGAAACTCACTCCAGTATTCTGACCTGGAGAATTCCACAGACAGACGAGCCTGGCAGGTTACAGTCCATAGGGTGGCTAACAGTCCCACAGGACTGAGTGACTGACACTACAGAAAACAAAGCACAGCCCAAAGACAATTACACCTGTGACAGAAACGTGGGATCATCCAAAAAGAGTTCTCCTTTTCCCAGGTGGCTCTGTCTCTGAAAGTTGCTCAGTCGTGTCTGACCAGAGCCTGTCTGGCTCCTCTGTCCATGGGATTCCCCAGGCCAGAATACTGCAGTGGGTAGCCATTCTCTTTTCAGGAGAATCTTCCCCAGGAACTGAGCCTGGGTCTACCGCGTTGAAAGCAGGCTCTCTAAACCATCAGGGAAACTCTAATCAGCAAAAAAAAAAGCCATCTGCCAATATACAAGGCCTGGGTTCCGGTCGTGGGTAGCGAAAAATCTGTCTGGTTTCTTTGCTCAGTTGTGTCTGATTGGCCATCCAGTCTTCGCTTGAAAAAGCCCATTGTGGTTTTATGGATATTGGGGTTTTCCCTTGTATCTCAGCTGGAAAAGAATTCGCCTACAGTGCGGGAAACCTGGGTTCGATCCCTGGGTTAGGAACATCCCTGCAAGACGGGGAGACTACCCACTCCAGTATCGTGGCCTGGAGCATTCCATGGACTGCATCGTGCATGCGGTCACAAAATGTCGGACACGATTAAGCATCTTTCACTTTAAACTCACTGAAAATCAAACACGCAAACTGAAGTAATAAAGCTTCAAGAACCTAAAAATACTGCCCAAAATCATTAACTTTTCAACTTCTAATTTTCTACAAAAGAATATTGGTCTTGTTTAGTCTCATAAGACCTCCAAAAATTGTCTGGTAATGCAAATATTATTTCTTTCTTGGCCCCTACTTGACCTAGTCTCCACCGCAACACAAGAGACTACGATCAAGCAGGAGCAAGAAATGGAGTATGGGTACCGCATTGTGCCTGGGCCATACTGATAAGACAGAGCTCACTCCTAAAGCAGTGAGGATGAGAAGCAAAAAAAAGGATACATCCCTGTAAAGAGGTTGTAGCAGATCTTTCAACATAAGGGTACAAAGGCTCATTCTTCAAAATACGTTTAAAAGAAATCTACGATAACCTGAAATAATAAATTGAAGGTATTGCATGCAGTGCATTCTGGTTATGCAAATGAATGCTGAGTCCCCGCCCGCAAGACTAGCCCCTTTCCCGCCCCAGCTTCCGCAAAGCCTCCCAAAATTTTCGGAAGCTCACCTTATCCCTACTTGGGCCTACCTCACCAAATCCTCAGTGAGACAAAAGACTCAGTTTGAGTAGAAGCAAGGACAAGAATAAACATACCATAAAAAGCCTGTGAACATACTGATGAGGTGACACTCACTCCTAACACAGTGAGGCTGAGGAGCATCAAGGGTAAGTCCAGGTCAAGAGTTTGCAGCAGATCTTTGCGCCTAAGAGGATGAAGGCTCATTCTTCAAAATACTACATTAAAAAAAAATTATGATAAATTGAAATAATAAATAGAAACTATATTGCGTGCATTGCATTCTGGTTATGCAAATGAACGCTGATCCCTGCTTCTGAGATTTGTGCCTTTCCCCCAGCTCCTGCGAAGCCCGCTTCCAGCCCCTTGTTCCCAGGCCCCTGACTCCATGTCTTCTCCTCGACATTCTGAGTCTGTTTTGTGTCGAATAACGGATGTTGTTGACAGCTTAAGAAAATGATGTAGGAGCGCTGCATTTGACAGATAAGGTTCACTATAATGTCAAATGAAATAGAGTACCCTGTGTGCTCAGTCCTGCCCAGACAATTTGCGATCCCATGGACTGTAGCCCTCCAGGCTCCTCTGTCCATGGAATTCTCCGGGCAAGGATACTGCAGTGGGTAGCCATTCCCTTCTCCAGAAGAAGCTTCCCCAGGATTGAATCTGGGTCTCCCGCTTTGTAAGCAGACTCTTTACTGTCTCAGCCATCAGGGTGACTCTAGTCACTATTAAAAAAAGAACCAAAAAAAGTGCCAAAATAGGAGAGCCCGGTTCCATCCCTGGGTCGAGAAAATTGTCCAGTTCATTTGCTCAGTTCTGTCCGACCTGCTTTCCTATCCTTCACTAACTCCCAGGGCATGCTCAAATAACTGACCACCGACTTGGTGATGCTATCTAATGGTTTTCCCCAATGTTGTCCCTTTCTCCTCCCATCTCCAATCATTCCCGGCAGCAGAAAAATCTCCTGGAAAGCACAGTTACGATTATGAGAACCATACTGGCCAAAGACCAAGCAATTTTATGGACTGAAAAATCTTACATGCCCCTGAGAAACCTGTATGCAGGTCAAGAAGTAACAGAACCAGACACTGAAACCCAGACTGGTTCCAAATCGGGAAAGGAGTAGTCAAGGCTGCATATTGTCACCCTGCTTATTTAACTTATATGCAGAGTACATCAAGTGAAAAGCCAGGCTGGATGAAGTACAAACTGAAATCAACACTGCAGGGAGAAGCATCAATAACCTCTGATATGCAGATGACACCACCCTTATGGCAGAAAGCTAAGAAGAACTAAAGAGCCTCTTGATGAAACTGAAAGAGAAGAGTGAAAAAGTTGGCTTAAAACTCAAAATTCAGAAAAGGAAGATCATGGCATCTGGTCCCATCACTTCATGGCAAATAGACGGGGAAACGATGGAAACAGTGACTGACTTTACTTTCTTGGGCTCTAAAATGACTGAGGACAGTGACTTCAGCCATGAAATTAAAAGACACATGCTCCTTGGAAGAAAAACTATGACCAAACAAAACAGCATATTAAAAAGCACAGACATTACTTGGCTGAAAATAGTCCGTCCAATCAAAGCTATGGTTTTTCCAGTACTCATGTAAGGATGTGAGAGTTACACGTATGTAAAGAAAGCTGAAGGCCAACTAACTGAGGCTCTTGGACTGTGGTCTTGGAGAAAACGCTTGAGAATCCCTTGGACTTCAAGGAGACCCAACCAGTCCATCCTAAAAGAAACCAGTCCTGAATATTCATTGGAAGAACTGATGCTGACACTAAAATTCCAATACTTTGGACACTTGATGAAAAGACCTGACTTACTGGAAAAAACCCTGATGGTAGCAGGAAGGACTAACGATCAGAGAAAAAGCAAGACAACAGAAAATGAGATAATTACATAGCACCATGGATTTAAAGGGCATGAATATGAGTAAGTTCTCAGAATGGGTGACAGGGAAACCCACAGTATTGCAAAATAATCACACATGACTCAGAGGATCAACTGAGCAGACGAAAGTCTAATATAACACACACACACACACACACACACACACAACTGTTAATGATAACAACCCCAGGAAAAAGACCCATCTCCAAAATGTCATTTCATAAACTCTGTTTTTGTATATAACCATATCGACTTTGTCTAGCTCACAAAACCTCCAAACATTGTGGGAGACGCAGTTCATAAGCCCGCCAAAGCCTAAGTGGCACACAACACAAAAGACCCACCTTGAGAACAGGCACTCCTAACACAGTTAAGGTGAACAGCATCAAGGGTAAGTCTGGGTGAAGAGTTTGCAGCAGATCTTTTCACTTAAGTGCCTGAATGTTCATTCATCCAACTATAACGTTTAAAAGAAATCTATGATGAATTAAAATAGTAAATTCAATCTATATTGCGTGCAGTGCACGCTGGTTATGCAAATGAACGCTGAGTCTCTGCCCCCGAGATTCACGCCTTTCCCCGCCCCAGCCAACTTCCTGTCCCTTATTCCCAAGCCCCTGACTCCAAGTTTTCTCTTCCTTGACACTCTGAGTCTAATTTCTTCTCAATAAAGGTTTTCTTGATGGCTTAAGATAATGATATATGGGTGCTGGATTTGACACAGAGAAGGTTCACTATAATGTTGAATGAAATAAAGTGCGAACCTCCTCAGTCGTGCCCAGACTATTTGCGACCCCATGGACTGTAGCCCTCCAGGCTCCTCTGTCCATGGAATTCTCTAGGCAAGAATAGTGCAGTGGGTAGGCATTCCCTTCTCCAGGAGAAGCTTCCCGAGGATCGAACCTGGGTCTCCCGCTTCGTAAGCAGACTTTACTGTATAAGCCATCAGTTCAGTTCAGTCAGTTCAGTCGCTCAGTCGTGTCCGACTCTTTGCGACCCCATGAACTGCGGCACGCCAGGCCTCCCTGTCCATCACCATCTCCCGGAGTTCACTCAAACTCATGGCCATTGAGTCGGTGATGCCATCCAGCCATGTCATCCTCTGTCGACACCTTTTCTTCCTGCCCCCAATCCCTCCCAGCATCAGTCTTTTCCAATGAGTCAACTCTTCACATGAGGTGGCCAAAGTACTGGAGTTTCAGTTTAGCATCATTCCTTCCAAAGAACACCCAGGACTGGTCTCCCTTAGAATGGGCTGGTTGGATCTCCTTGCAGTCCAGGGGACTCTCAAGAGTCTTCTCCAACACCACAGTTCAAAAGCATCCATTCTTCAGCGGTCAGCTTTCTTCACAGTCCAACTCTCATGTCCATACATGGCCACTGGAAAAACCATAGCCTTGACTAGACGGACCTTTGTTGGCAAAGTAATGTCTCTACTTTTCAATATGCTATCTAGGTTGATATAAGCCATCAGGGTGACTCTAATCACTATTTAAAGAAAAAATATGTGACTCCCAAAATAGGAGAATTGATTCATCAGAAAAGACCCTGATGCTGGGAAAGATGGAAGGCATGAGGAGAAAGGGACAACAGAGAATGAGATGGTTGGATGGCATCACCGCCTTGATGTACATGAGTTTGAGCAAGTTCCAGAAGTTTGTGATGAACAGAGATGCTGGCATGCTGCAGTCCATGGGGTCGCAAAGAGTCTGACATGACTCAGGAACTGAACTGAATTTAACAGGGCATGACACACAGTTTCATTGAGTTAAACAAGACTGTGGAGACAAGGCAGAGGAGAAACAAGATAACCGAAAGTGAAATAGACAGCAACCATGGGTTAAAACAGCTTGAGTCTGTTCCCAGAATGGGTAATCAGAAGCCCGAAAGGCTGCAATCTACAGAGTTACAAAATAATGAGACACGACTGAGAGAATGAAAAGAGCTAACCAAAGCCTAACAAACAGGAAGCTATTAATTATAATAGCCCAAGGAAAAAGACCTGTCTCCAAAACTTCGTTTGGTAAAGTCTGTTTTTGTACACAACCATATTGGCTTTGTTTACCTCACAAAGCCTCCAAAAATTGTGGGAGACGTAGCCTATACGTCTGTCAAAGCCTAACCGCTACGCACCGCAAAAGACGTACCTTGAGAACTAGCACCCCTAACACAGTTAGGATGAGCAGCATTAAGGGTAAGTTTGGGTCAAGAGTTTGTGGCAGATCTTTTCACTTAAGTGTGTGAAGTTTCATTCATCGCAATATTATGTTTAAAATAAATCTATGATGAATTAAAATAGTAAATTCAATCTGTGTCCCGTGCGGTGCATGCTGGTTATGCAAATGAACGCTGAGTCTCCGCCCCTGAGATTCACGCCTTTCCCCGCCCCAGCTCCCGGGAAGCCAACTTCCTGTCCCTTATTCTCAGGCTCCTGACTCCATGTTTTCTCCTCCTTGACACTCTGAGTCCGATTTCTTCTCAATAAAGATTTTATTGACGACTTAAGATAATGATATATGGGTGCTGGATTTGACACAGAGAAGGTTCACTATAATGTCGAGTGAAAGAAAGTGCCGAACCTCCTCAGTCGTGCCCAGACTATGTGTGACCCCATGGACTATATAGCCCTCCAGGATCCTCTGTCCATGGAATTCTCCACCCAAGAATACTGCAGTGGGTAGCCATTCCCTTCTCCAGGGGAAGCTTCCCAGGATCGAATCTTGGTCTCCCACTTTGTAAGCATACTCTTTACTGTATAAGCAATCAGGGTGACTCTAATCACTATTTTTTTAAAAAGTGACTGCCAAATAGCAGAACTGAATCATGGGAAAATACCCTGATGCTGGGAAAGATGTAAGGCTTGAGGAGAAGGGGACAATAGAGAATGAGATGGTTGGATGGCATCACTGCCTTTATGTCCATGAGTTTGAGCAAGTTCCAGGAGTTGGTGATGAACAGGGACCCTGGCGTGCTCCAGTACATGGGGTTGCAAAGAGTCTGACACAACTCAGGGACTGAACTGAACTGAACAGGGCATGGCTCATAGTTTCATTGAGTTAGACAAGGCTGTGGTCCATGTGATCAGTTTGAGAAGTTTTCTTTGACACTGGTTTTCATTCTGTCTGCCCTCTGACAGATAAGGATAAGAGGCTTATGGAAGCTTCCTGCTGGGAGAGACTGACTGGGGAAACTGAGTCTTGTTCTGATGGGCGGGGCCATGCTCAGTAAATGTTTAATTCAATTTTCTGTTGATGGGTGGGGCTGTCTTCCCTCCCTATTGTTTGACCTGAGACCAAACTAAGGTGGAGGTAATGAAGATAATGGCCACCTCCTTCCAAAGGTCCCAGGCAGGCACTGCTGCACTCAGTGCCCCCAACCCTGCAGCAGTTCACTGCCGACCCACACCTCTGCCAGGGACTCCTGGACACCCACGGGCAAGTCTGGGTCAGTCCCTTGTGGGGTCCCTGCTCCTTTCTCCCAGGTCCTGGTGTGCCCAAGGTTTTGTTTGTGCCCTCCAAGAGTCTGTTTCCCCAGTCCTGTGTAAGTTCTGTAATCAAATCCCACTGGCCTCTGCAGTCAAATTCCTTGGGGGTTCTCAGTTCCCTTGCCAGATCCCCAGGTTGGTAAATCTGTTGTGGGTCCTAGAACTTCCTTAACAGTGCGAAAATTTCTTTGGTATGATTGTTCTGCAGTTTGTGGGTCATCTGTTTGGCGGCTCTATGGTTGTGGTTAATGGTGACCTCTTCCAAGACGGCTTATGCCACAGGGTGCGTGACCAGCGCTCCTGCACCCAGAGCCCCTGCCCCTGTGGCAGGCCACTGCTGACCCCCAGTTCCTCCACAGGAGACACTCAAACATATTTCTGGCTCAGTCTCTGTGGGGTTTCTAAGTTCTGCTGCGCACAAGTTTTCTTTGAGTCCTCCAAGTGTCACTGGTGGGTATGGGATTTGACTCTAAACAAAATTTCAGCCCTCCTACTATCTTGTTTGGGCTTATCCTTTGTGCTTGGACGTGGGGTATCTTTTTTTTGTGGGATCCAACATTCTCCTGCTGATAGTTGTTCAGCACCAAGTTGTAATTTTGGACTTCTCCCAGGAGAAGATGAGGGCATGTCTTTTTCCTCTTCCATCTTGTATGGGAATCTTTGGTCAGATTCTCGTAACACTGAATGGGGATATCCAAGAGATTTTTTGGTGCCAGGAAAGATTGAAAGCAGGTGGAGAAAGGGACCACATTGCAAAAAGCAATTAGATGGCATCACCAACTGAATTGACATAAGTTTGAGCAAGCATGAGTGTTGGTGACAGACAGGAAGGCTGGTCAGATAAGACTCAGCAAATGAACTGCACAATTTTCACAACCCAGGGATGGAACTGGGCCCTACTATATTGGCAGTCACCTTTTTTTTTTTTTCTTTTTTAATAGTTATTAGAGTCACCCTGATGGCTTAGAAGTAAAGAGTCCGTTCACAAAGAGGGAGACCCAGGTTTGATCCTCGGGAAGCTTCTCCTGGAGAAGGGAATGGTTACCCATTGCAGAATTCTTGCCTGGAGAATTCCATGGACAGAGGAGCCTGGAGGGCTGTAGTCCGTGGGGTTCGCAAATAATCTGGGCATGACTGAGGAGGTTCGGCACTCTCTTTCATTCAACAGTATAGTGAACCTTCTCTGTGTCAAATGCAGCACCCATATTACATTATTGTACGCCGTCAACAAAATCTTTATTCAAAAGAAATCAGACTCAGAGTGTTGAGGAGGAGAAAAATGGAGTCAGGGGCCTGGGAACAAGGAACTGGAAGCTGGCTTCCCGGGTGCTGGGGTGGGCATAGGGGTGAATCTCGGGGGTGGGGACTCAACGAGTATTTGCATAACCAGGATGCACTGCACGCAATATAGTTTCAATTTATCATAATTTTTTTTAAACATAGTGTTTTGAAGAATGAGCCTTTAGTGTCTTAAGAGAGAAGATCTGTTACAAACTCTTAACCCAGATTTACCCTTGACGCTCCTCACCCTATCTGTGTTATGTGTGCTTGTTGTCAAGTTGGGTCTTTTGCATTGTCCTTAGTATTTGGTTGGTTAGGTCTGGGAAGAAACATTACTGCGTCACCCTCAATTTTTGGAGGCCTTGTGAGAGAAGCAAGGCCAACATCGTTGTATGCAAAAACAGACCTTGCAAAGTGAAAACTTTGAAGCAGGCTTTTTTCCTGGACTCCTTATATTTAAGAGCTTCCTGTGTGGTTATCGGGTGAAATTCCGAGGTTAGGTTTTGGTCGGCTCAGTTGATTCTGTCAGTCGTGTCCGACCCTTTTGTAATCTCATGGACAGTGGCACCTCAGGATGCTCTATCACCCATTCTCGAAGCTTACTTATATTCATGCTGTTTTAATCAATGGTGCTATCTAACCATTTCATTTTCTGTCGTTCCTTTTCTCTTCCCACATTTAGTTTTTCCCAGCAGCAGGGTCGTTTCCAGTAAGTCAGTTCTTTGCACCACGTGGGCAAAGTATTGGAGTTTCAGTGTCTGCATCAGTTCTTCCAAGGAATATTCAGGACTGATTTTGGTCAGTAAGGTTCTCATAATCATGAATGGGCTTTATAGGAGATTTTTTTGGTGCCGGGAAAGATCAAAGACGGGAGTAGGAAGGGACGACATTGGGGAAAACCATTAGATAGCATCGCCGACTCGGTGGACATGAGTTTGCCCATGCCCCGGGTATTAGTGACGGATAGGAAAGCCAGTCAGACAGAACTGAGGAAATCAACTGCACAATTTTCACGACCCACGGATGAAACTGGGCCCTCCTGTTTTGGCAGTAAATTTTTTTAAGATAGTGATTAGAGTCCGCCTGATAGCTGAGACAGTAGAGAGTCCGTTCACAAAGCGGGAGACCCAGGTTCAATCCTGAGGAGCTTCTTCTGAAGAAGGGAATGGCTACCCACTGCAGTATTCTTGCTCAGCAGTCCATGGACAGAGGAGCCTTGAGGGCTATATTCCATGGGGTCGCAAACAGTCTGGGCACGACTGAGGAGATTCGGCACTCTATTTCATTTGACATTATAGTGAACCTTCTCTGTGTCAAATGCAGCGCCCATATATCATTATCTTAAGCTGTCAAAAAAATCCTTATGGAAAAGAAATCAGACTCAGAGTGTTGAGGAGGAGAAAACATGGAGTCAGGAGCCTGAGAACAAGGGACTGGAAGGTGGCTTCCCAGGACCCGGGGCGGGGAAAGGCATGAATCTCAGGGGCAGGGACTCAGCAATATTTGCATAACCAGAACTCATTGCTTGTGATATAGTTTCAATTTACTATTTCGATTTATCATAGATTTTTTTAAACATAGTATTTCGATGAATGAGCCTTAACCCACTTAAGAGAAAAGATCTGCTGCAAACTCTTGACCCAGACATACACTTGATGCCCCTCAGCCTCACTGTGTTATATTTCTTTGTACTGTACAATATATTCTTGTTGCTTTTTTATTTCATATGTAGCAGTTTGTATTTCTCAATTCCATACTCTTATCTGCTGCTGCTGCTGCTAAGTCACTTCAGTCCTCTCCGACTCTGTGCAACCCCATAGATGGCAGCCCACCAGGCTCCCCCGTCCCTGGGATTCTCCAGGCAAGAACACTGGAGTGGGCTGCCATTTCTTTCTCCAATGCATGCAAGTGAAAAGTGAAAGTGAAGTCACTCAGTCGTGTCCGACTCTTAGCGACCCCATGGACTGCAGCCTACCAGGCTCCTCCATCCATGGGATTTTCCAGGCAAGAATACTGGAGTGGGGTGCCATTGCTTTCTCCGACTCTCATCTAGTGGTGTTTTTCTTAATTCAAGTATAGTTGATGTACAATGTTGTGTTAGTTTCAGGTGTACAACACAGTGACTCAGTTACACATACATTAGGCCGCTCAGTTTTGACAATTAATTTGGTCTCAAAGACACTGAAGTAGGCCCTTGGCTATTAGAAGCCCCTACCAAACCATTCCTGTGGTCATGTATGGATGTGAGAGTTGGACTGTGAAGAAGGCTGAGCACTGAAGAATTGATGCTTTTGAACTGTGGTGTTGGAGAAGACTCTTGAGAGTCCCTTGGACTGCAAGGAGATCCAACCAGTCCATTCTGAAGGAGATCAGCCCTGGGATTTCTTTGGAAGGAATGATGCTGAAACTCCAGTACTTTGGCCACCTCATGTGAAGAGTTGACTCATTGGAAAATACTTTGATGCTGGTAGAGATTGGGGGCAGGAAGAGAAAGGGATGACAGAGGATGAGATGGCTGGATGTCATCACTGACTCTATGGACGTGAGTCTGAGTGAACTCCAGAAGTTTGTGATGGACAGGGAGGCCTGGCGTGCTGTGATTCATGGGGTCGCAAAGAGTCGGACACGACTGAGCGACTGAACTGAACTGAACTGAACCAAACCATTATTTCAGCACATGCTCAAGATTGCCATCTTGGTGAGATTAAAACCAAGAGTGCTTTGAAATAGAAACAACTGATTTAAAAAAAAAAATTCTTCCAGCTATGACTAAACACTTCAAAGCACTGAGGGAAGGCAAGCATTAAGCATCATCTAAATAGTTGGTAAAGAGTTCGCCTGCAGTGCAGGAGACCCCGGTTCTATCCCTGAGTCGAAAAGATCCCCTGGGGAAGGAAATGGCAACCCACTCCAATATACTTGTCTGGAGAATCCCATGGACAGAGGAGCCTGCCAGGCTACAGTCCATGGGGTCATGAAAGAGTCGGACATAACTGAGCAACTAACACTTTCAAACATCTGCTGGATTAAACTAAGGATGTGCCATGGGGTCCCATAGAAGGCTTAAAGCTACTTATCTTATCAAATGCTGTTCTTAGCTATGAAATGAGTTCTGGCACATATTCTTTGCTATTAGCAAGCCATGCTCTTTTTAAAGACATGTCTTATTTCTTATGCACTGTAGAATTATGCACAAGAATAGAAAAAAGGTTTGGCAGCCAAGTCCCTTGACAAATCACATCAAGGTGAAGAAGAACAAAACAGCTTCTACAGACACATTTGTAGTCTCCAAGCAACAGTTACTGTTTTTAACAACAGAGGGACAATATAATGAGATTTGACCATCAGAATTTTCCCCAGGTCTTTCCAAATTCATAACAGGTTCAGCTGTATCTACTTGGCACACCTCCGAAGGGGAATAGGATTAAGATAGCCTTGTGTATCAGACACATTACAACTCTCTATGGACACAGTACTATCTTTCCAGGAAAGCCCAGCATTTTCCAGTAGTTTTAAACTCAAAATCCAGCTCCAATAATGAGGAACAGGTATTGTTATACAGTTGTGCAAACCCATAGAATATGTCACACCAAGAGTGAATGCTAATGTAATCTATGGACTTTGGGTGATTATGATGTGTCAATATGGGTTCATCAATTGTATCAGATGTCCCACTCTGGTGGGGGTGTTGATAATGGGGAGGACATGCATGTGTGAAGCCAGTGAGTGTATGGAGCCCTCTATACCTTCCTCTGTGAACCTACAACTGCTGTTTAAAAAACTGTCTCAAAAAAAATCCAGCCCTACATGGAAGAGGGGCTACACTAAGTGAGCAATGATTTGGCCAACTCTGAATTAAAGACTCAAAGAGAAGGCAAATCAGTTTGCAGTTTATTTTCCAGTCCTCATCTTATTGGTCCAGTAAGCTTATAACAATGATTATGGTAGCACCAGGGTGCTGGAAATTCACACTATACCACATTAACTGGCATCAGCGACACGTCTCCAGTGCCTACCCCTCCCCTGCACACCCCAAATCACCCTGCATTCACTGTGCGCATTTTACAAATTAAGGATGATGATCAAGAGGCAAAAAGGCAGGCAGCTAGAAGGGCTGGAGTGAGCCACAGCAATGTCACTGAGCCCCAGAGGAAGCCTTTGTGATGCTCCTGATGGAGTGAGGCAGTGTGAATGTTTAACAGTTCTATTGAGGTATAATTTCAGAAATACCATCAGCTTCTCCCATTTGGAATGTACATGTAATGACCTTTGGGAGCCATCCTGAGTTGGGCTACCATCCCCACAGTCCTGTTTAGGGACACTTGCGTCACCCTGCAGAGACCCCTGATACCCATTTACAGTCACCCCACCCCCAGCCCTGTCTCTGTAGATTTGCCTTTCTGGATATTTCACACAAATGGAATCATATAATATGAGCTCTTTGTATCTGGCTTCTTTCTGTGAGCATAATGATTTTAAGGTTCATCCATGGCAAAGTAACATTTTGCTACAAGGAATTTTATGTCCAATCCTTAGGGTTCTTAACAAAATTCATAAACCACAGACCATGCAGCTCATGAGAAGTAGAGTTTGGATTATTCTCCTTTCCTTTTGTTTTCTATTCCATAACATTCCTTAATAGCTCAGAAACCGTGGGGACATCATCACAACCTAAAGTTCTAGGATCTTATTACAGATTTGGTGCCATCACATATGAAGGCCAAAGAGGGTGTGTCAGAGCGAGTGATGTAGTGATCGATGTCCTCCTGATACAGAAGTGCCTTCATCCCAGAAGATACCTTGGTGAGAATAGGTTTTGAGTGATCATCTCCTAGATACCACTATCCTCTGATTCCATTTTAGTTAAGTGATTGAATTCTTTCTTCAGGATAAATAGTAGTATAAATCCTACTGGATTTCACAATCATTTACATGGACAAAATAATGCTTTCCCCTTACACTCACATACAGCCTTTTCCCCTATGGATTGTTTCACTTTTTTGTAGTTGTAGCCATGCCATTCCCCTTCCCTAACCCCGACCTGCCCACGCTCCCACATTGCATTCCTCTCTTGTCATCTTGGTTAAGCTGGGAGTTAAGAGTCTCAGTGACTTATTTATTGTAGGCTAACAGATTACATGCATGTACATTGTATCTTATTTTTAAAGAACTTTTCTTCTAAAACTGAAATCTGTCTTATGCATCTATACATTTTATACACCAACCAAGTGGCAGATCTGGATAATTCTTACTGTATCTGGATCCAGCTTTTTGTATCCTCTTCCTACTTCGATACATAGAACACCAAGGAAGAGAGCATCACCCTGCCTTCATGAGGACCCTTGATTGTCAGAGAGGGTAGCTATCAAAGAACCGTTAATACTCAGCTGAGGTCTAAGGAATCCCAAGAAAAACAATTTGTTACCCTTGTGTTGTCCTGTAGGTAGGGCCAACAGCCAGCCAGTCTATATAAATAACAACCAGGAAGACAATAAATCAATCTGTTCTGGATTGATTTATTGTCTAGAATTTAGTGTCTGGAATGTTTCTCTGTCTGTCACATTCGCCTGAGTTAGCCTTAGAAGATGGTAGATGTGTCCATCTTGGAACGATGACATGAGGTGTGATTTAGATACCAGTGTGGGTAATTGTCTATGCAAGCAAATTCAGGAGCTGGCAAGAGGCACAGAGAGGTGGCATAACTTGCCCAAGTTAACACAACTGGTTGGGAGTCAAACCCATGACAGGGAAGAGCCACAGGCCATTCATTCAAGGACAGTCCTGTCTCTCTGCATCGCTAAAGGGGTGACACAGAGGCAAGAAGGGCAGAAGCCACCAAGATGGACCAGCAGAAGATCAAGGCTCAGAGTAGCAATTCCAAGGAGAACTCAGGATGTTGGGAGGGTCAAGAAGAGCGTGAAGAAGGGCTCTAGCTAAAGCAAGAAGAAAATGCTACAATGGACCCTCCAGAAATTGACTGATTTCTCTTGAGGGAAATTTCAAAAGCTAGGGCAAGTGAAGGAGAGGAGAAAGGGCTGGCCAAGCTGTGGTCCAGGCCAGCGCTTGGGTGACTCTTAGGAACAGGGATGTTGACTGGGCCAGAGCTTCTCAATCTGTAACAGGCACCAGAATCACTGGGGGATCTCTAGTGCAGATTCCAGTCCAGTGGGGCCCAAGACTCTGCACTTGTAACACGCTCCAAGGTGGTGCTCGTCCATGTACTGAACTGAGGAGCAAAGGACTAGGCTGATAGAAACTTGTTGTTCAGTCGCTCAGTCATGTCCAACTCTGTGACCCCATGGACTGTAGCACACCAGGTTTCCCTGTCCTCCCCTATCTCCCAGAATTTGCTCAAACTCATGTCCAGCGAGTCAGTGATGCCATCCAACCATCTCATCCTCTGCCGTCCCCTTTGCCTCCTGCCCTCAATCTTTTCCAGCATCAGGGGCTTTTCCAATGAGTCAGCTCTTCGCATGCGGTGGCTAAAGTATTGGAGTTTCAGCTTCAACATCAGTCCTTCCAATGAACACCCAGGACTGATCTCATTTACGATGGACTGGTTGGACCTCCTTGCAGTCCAAGGGACTCTCAAGAGTATTCTCCAACACCAGAGTTCAAAAGCATCAATTCTTCAGCGCTCAGCTTTCTTCACAGTCCAACTGTCACATCCATACATGACCATTGGAAAAACCATAGCTTTAACTGTACAGACCTTTGTTGGCCAAGTGACTGCATAGGTTTAAAATGGTAGCCTAGGGCTTCCAAAGCAGCCCTCCTAGGGGCAGTCCCTCCAGGATTCAAAAGGGTCTAGGCTTCAACAGGATGAGATTCTTGAGTGGGAGTTTCTAAAATCAACCTCCCAGCAAAAACACCCAGGGGCCTCAAAGCTCTATGTCTGAGACGGTTTCACAATCAAGACCACAAACTGGCTGAAAAGGCTCCCTCTGGAGCTTTCCAGGTTTCAGAGAGGAAGATGTTCAGAAGCATTTGGGGAGATATATGTTTGTGGGAGAAAGAGGGAGCCTGTGTCTGGACTTTGTGGCCGTTCCATACATTTGTGTCCATGCGGGGACAGCATTTATTGAATTAACCTTGTTTATTATCTGTTGAACTCTGTACTGAGCGCTGTTTGTCACCACTATAAATACAGTCTGTAAGGATACATCACATATTTAGCAGTGACCATCTACAGAGCATGGAGTGTGGAGCAAAATATTTCATGTGACTTTCTACTTTAGGCAGTTCTTTTTTTTTTATTTTATTTTTAAACTTTACATAATTGTATTAGTTTTGCCAAATATCAAAATGAATCCACCACAGGTATACATGTGTTCCCCATCCTGAACCCTCCTCCCTCCTCCCTCCCCATACCATCCCTCTGGGTCGTCCCAGTGCACTAGCCCCAAGCATCCAGTATCGTGCATCGAACCTGGACTGGCATCTCGTTTCATACATGATATTTTACATGTTTCAATGCCATTCTCCCAAATCTTCCCACCCTCTCCCTCTCCCACAGAGTCCATAAGACTATTCTATACATCAGTGTCTCTTTTGCTGTCTCGTACATAGGGTTATTGTTACCCTCTTTCTAAATTCCATGCATATGCGTTAGTATACTGTATTGGTATTTTTCTTTCTGGCTTACTTCACTCTGTATAATAGGCTCCAGTTTCATCCACCTCATTAGAACTGATTCAAATGTATTCTTTTTAATGGCTGAGTAATACTCCATTGTGTATATGTACCATAGCTTTCTTATCCATTCATCTGCTGATGGACATCTAGGTTGCTTCCATGTCCTGGCTATTATAAACAGTGCTGCGATGAACATTGGGGTACACGTGTCTCTTTCCCTTCTGGTTTCCTCAGTATGTATGCCCAGCAGTGGGATTGCTGGATCATAAGGCAGTTCTATTTCCAGTTTTTTAAGGAATCTCCACATTGTTCTCCATAGTGGCTGTACAAGTTTGCATTCCCACCAACAGTGTAAGAGGGTTCCCTTTTCTCCACACCCTCTCCAGCATTTATTATTTGTAGACTTTTGGATCGCAGCCATTCTGACTGGTGTGAAATGGTACCTCATAGTGGTTTTGATTTGTATTTCTCTGATAATGAGTGATGTTGAGCATCTTTTCATGTGTTTGTTAGCCATCTGTATGTCTTCTTTGGAGAAATGTCTATTTAGTTCTTTGGCCCATTTTTTGATTGGGTCATTTATTTTTCTGGAGTTGAGCTGTAGGAGTTGCTTGTATATTTTTGAGATTAGTTGTTTGTCAGTCGCTTCATTTGCTATTATTTTCTCCCATTCTGAAGGCTGTCTTTTCACCTTGCTAATAGTTTCCTTTGATGTGCAGAAGCTTTTAAGGTTAATTAGGTCCCATTTGTTTATTTTTGCTTTTATTTCCAATATTCTGGGAGGTGGGTCATAGAGGATCCTGCTGTGATGTATGTCAGAGAGTGTTTTGCCTATGTTCTCCTCTAGGAGTTTTATAGTTTCTGGTCTTACGTTGAGATCTTTAATCCATTTTGAGTTTATTTTTGTGTATGGTGTTAGAAAGTGTTCTAGTTTCATTCTTTTACAAGTGGTTGACCAGATTTCCCAGCACCACTTGTTAAAGAGATTGTCTTTAATCCATTGTATACTCTTGCCTCCTTTGTCAAAGATAAGGTGTCCATATGCGTGTAGATTTATCTCTGGGCTTTCTATTTTATTCCATTGATCTATATTTCTGTCTTTGTGCCAGTACCATACTGTCTTGATAACTGTGGCTTTGTAGTAGAGCCTGAAGTCAGGTAGGTTGATTCCTCCAGTTCCATTCTTCTTTCTCAGGATCGCTTTGGCTATTCGAGGTTTTTTGTATTTCCATACGAATTGTGAAATTATTTGTTCTAGCTCTGTGAAGAATACTGTTGGTAGCTTGATAGGGATTGCATTGAATCTGTAAGTTGCTTTGGGTAGTATACTCATTTTCACTATATTGACTCTTCCAGTCCATGAACATGGTATATTTCTCCATCTATTAGTGTCCTCTTTGATTTCTTTCACCAGTGTTTTATAGTTTTCTATATACAGGTCTTTAGTTTCTTTAGGTAGATATATTCCTAAGTATTTTATTCTTTCCGTTGCAATGGTGAATGGAATTGTTTCCTTAATTTCTCTTTCTGTTTTCTCATTATTAGTGTATAGGAATGCAAGGGATTTCTGTGTGTTGATTTTATATCCTGCAACTTTACTATAGTCATTGATTAGCTCTAGTAATTTTCTTGTGGAGTCTTTTAGGTTTTCTATGTAGAGGATCATGTCATCTGCAAATAGTGAGAGTTTTACTTCTTCTTTCCAATTTGATTCCTTTTATTTCTTTTCTGCTCTGATTGCTGTGGCCAAAACTTCCAAAACTATGTTGAATAGTAATGGTGAAAGTGGGCACCCTTTGTCTTGTTCCTGACTTTAGAGGAAATGCTTTCAATTTTTCACCATTGAGGATAATGTTTGCTGTGGGTTTGTCATATATAGCTTTTATTATGTTGAGGTATGTTCCTTCTATTCCTGCTTTCTGGAGAGTTTTTTTTATCATAAATGGGTGTTGAATTTTGTCAAAGGCTTTCTCTGCATCTATTGAGATAATCATATGGTTTTTATTTTTCAATTTGTTAATGTGGTGTATTACATTGATTGATTTGCAGATATTGAAGAATCCTTGCATCCCTGGGATAAAGCCCACTTGGTCATGGTGTACGATCTTTTTAATGTGTTGTTGGATTCTGATTGCTAGAATTTTGTTAAGGATTTTTGCATCTATGTTCATCAGTGATATTGGCCTGTAGTTTTCTTTTTTTGTGGGATCTTTGTCAGGTTTTGGTATTAGGGTGATGGTGGCCTCATAGAATGAGTTTGGAAGTTTACCTTCCTCTGCAATTTTCTGGAAGAGTTTGAGCAGGATAGGTGTTAGCTCTTCTCTAAATTTTTGGTAAAATTCAGCTGTGAAGCCGTCTGGACCTGGGCTTTTGTTTGCTGGAAGATTTTTGATTACAGTTTCAATTTCCGTGCTTGTGATGGGTCTGTTAAGATTTTCTATTTCTTCCTGGTCGAGTTTTGGAAAGTTGTACTTTTCTAAGAATTTGTCCATTTCTTCCACATTGTCTATTTTATTGGCATATAATTGTTGATAATAGTCTCTTATGATCCTTTGTATTTCTGTGTTGTCTGTTGTGATCTCTCCATTTTCATTTCTAATTTTATTGATTTGATTTTTCTCCCTTTGTTTCTTGATGAGTCTGGCTAATGGTTTGCCGATTTTATTCATCCTTTCAAAGAACCAGCTTTTGGTTTTGTCGATTTTTGCTATGGTCTCTTTTGTTTCTTTTGCATTTATTTCTGCTCTAATTTTTAAGATTTCTTTCCTTCTACTAACCCTGGGGTTCTTCATTTCTTCCTTTTCTAGTTGCTTTAGGTGTAGAGTTAGGTTATTTATTTGACTTTTTTCTTGTTCCTTGAGGTGTGCCTGTATTGCTATGAACTTTCCCCTTGGGACTGCTTTTACCGTGTCCCACAGGTTTTGGGTTGTTGTGTTTTCATTTTCATTCGTTTCTATGCAAATTTTGATTTCTTTTTTGATTTCTTCTGTGATTTGTTGGTTATTCAGCAGCGTGTTGTTCAGCCTCCATATGTTGGAATTTTTAATAGTTTTTCTCCTGTAATTGAGATCTAATCTTACTGCATTGTGGTCAGAAAAGATGCTTGGAATGATTTCTATTTTCTTGAATTTACCAAGGCTAGATTTATGGCCCAGGATGCGATCTATCCTGGAGAAGGCTCCATGTGCGCTTGAGAAAAAGGTGAAATTCATTGTTTTGGGATGAAATGTCCTATAGATACCAATTAGGTCTAACTGGTCTAAATTAACAAGGAAACACAAACTTTAAATGTATCATTTAAAGTTTGTGTTTCCTTGTTAATTTTCTGTTTAGCTGATCTATCCATAGGTGTGAGTGGGGTATTAAAGTCTCCCACTATTATTGTGTTATTGTTAATTTCTCCTTTCATACTTGTTAGCATTTGTCTTACATATTGCGGTGCTCCCATGTTGGGTGCATATATATTTATAATTGTTATATCTTCTTCTTGGATTGATCCTTTGATCATTATGTAGTGACCATCTTTGTCTCTTTTCACAGCCTTTGTTTTAAAGTCTATTTTATCTGATATAAGTATTGCTACTCCTGCTTTCTTTTGGTCCCTATTTGCATGGAAAATCTTTTTCCAGCCCTTCACTTTCAGTCTGTATGTGTCCCCTGTTTTGAGGTGGGTCTCTTGTAGACAACATATGTAGGGGTCTTGTTTTTGTATCCATTCAGCCAGTCTTTGTCTTTTGGTTGGGGCATTCAACCCATTTACGTTTAAGGTAATTACTGATAAGTATGATCCCATTGCCATTTACTCTATTGTTTTGGGTTCGAATTTATACACCATTTTTGTGTTTCGTGTCTAGAGAATATCCTTTAGTATTTGTTGGAGAGCTGGTTTGGTGGTGCTGAATTCTCTCAGCTTTTGCTTGTCTGAAAAGCTTTTGATTTCTCCTTCATACTTGAATGAAATCCTTGCTGGGTACAATAATCTGGGCTGTAGGTTATTTTCTTTCATCAATTTAAGTATGTCTTGCCATTCCCTCCTGGCTTGAAGAGTTTCTATTGAAAGATCAGCTGTTATCCTTATGGGAATTCCCTTGTGTGTTATTTGTTGTTTTTCCCTTGCTGCTTTTAATATTTGTTCTTTTTGTGTTTGATCTTTGTTAATTTGATTAATATGTGTCTTGGGGTGTTTCTCCTTGGGTTTATCCTGTTTGGGACTCTCTGGGTTTCTTGGACTTGGGTGATTATTTCCTTCCCCATTTTAGGGAAGTTTTCAACTATTATCTCCTCAAGTATTTTCTCATGGTCTTTCTTTTTGTCTTCTTCTTCTGGAACCCCTATGATTCGAATGTTGTAGTGTTTAATATTGTCCTGGAGGTCTCTGAGATTGTCCTCATTTCTTTTAATTCATTTTTCTTTTATCCTCTCTGATTCATTTATTTCTACCATTCTATCTTCTAATTCACTAATCCTATCTTCTACCTCTGTTATTCTACTATTTGTTGCCTCCAGAGTGTTTTTAATTTCATTCATTGCATTATTCATTATATATTGACTCTTTTTTATTTCTTCTAGGTCCTTGTTAAACCTTTCTTGCATCTTCTCAATCCTTGTCTCCAGGCTATTTATCTGTGATTCCATTTTAATTTCAAGATTTTGGATCAATTTCACTATCATTATTCGGAATTCTTTATCAGGTAGATTCCCTATCTCTTCCTCTTTTGTTTGGTTTGGTGGGCATTTATCCTGTTTCTTTATCTGCTGGGTATTCCTCTGTCTCTTCATCTTGTTTAAATTGCTGAGTTTGGGGTGTTCTTTCTGTATTCTGGCAGTTTGTGGAGTTCTCTTTATTGTGGCTTTTCCTCGCTGTGTGTGGGTTTGTACAGGTGGCTTGTCAAGGTTTCCTGGTTAGGGAAGCTTGCGTCGGTGTTATGGTGGGTGGAGCTGTATTTCTTCTCTCTGGAGTGCAATGAAATGTCCAGTAATGAGTTATGAGATGTCTATGGTTTTGGGGTGACTTTGGGCAGCTTGTATCTTCAAGCTCAGGGCTGTGTTCCTTTGTTGCTGGAGAATTTGCTTGGTATGTCTTGCCCTGGAACTTGTTGGCCCTTGTGTGGTGCTTGGTTTCAGTGTCAGTATGGAGGCGTTTGATGAGCTCCTGTCTATTAATGTTCCTTGGAGTCAGGAGTTCCCTGGAGTCAGGGTTTGGACTTAAGCCTCCTGCTTCCAGTTATTGGTCTTATTTTTACAGTAGTTTCAAAACTTCTCCTTCTATACAGCACCATTGATAAAACACCTACGTTAAAGATGAAAAGTTTCTCTACTGTGAGGGTCACTCAGAGAGGTTCACAGCGTTACATGGAGAAGAGAAGAGGGAGGAGGGAGTTAGAGGTGACCCAAATGAGATGAGGTGGAATCAATAGTGGAGAGAGTGGGGTAGCCAGTAGTCACTTCCTTATGTGCACTCCACAACTGGACCACTCAGAGATGTTCACGGAGTTATACAGAGAAGAGAAGAAGGGGGAAGGAGACAGAGGTGGCCAGAAGGATAAAAGGGGGGAATGAAAAGGAGGGAGACAGATCCAGCCAGTAATCAGTTCCCTAAGTGTTCTCCACCGTCTGGAACACACAGAAACTCACAGAGTTGGGTAGAGTAGAGAGGGGTTAGGGAGGAGACACAGGCGGCCTGGTGGAGAAAAAGGAGAGTCCAAAGGGAGGGAGAGCAGTCAAGCCAGTAATCTCGCTCCCTAGTGAAAAATGGGTCCTGAGGATTGGGTTCTTAAAGGTACAAAATTGGTAACAAATGCATAAAAGCAAAAATTAAAAATCTATAGTAGAGTTTGGAATTTCAAAAATACGATGTTAAAGAAAAGAAGAAAGAAAAGAAAGAGAGAAAAAACGAACAAAGAAAAACAAACAAAGTTGCAAAAATTATAAAGAAAATACAGGTACAAAATTGATAACTAATACCAAAAAGCAAAAATTAAAAATCTAGAGTAGAGTTTGGAATTTCAAAAATACAATGTTAACAAAAAAAGGAAGAAGAGACATAAAGAGAGAAAACAATCAAACAAACAAACAAAAACAATGTCGCAAAGATTATAAAGAAAATACAGGTACAAAATTAATATCAAATACCAAAAAGCATAAATTAAAAATCTAGAGTAGAGTTTGGAATTTCATATATACAATGTTATATAAAAGAAGAAGAGAAAGAAACAGAAAAAAAAAAAAAGTCACAGAAATTATAAAAAAACTATAGGTACAAAATTGATAACATATACCAAAAAGCTAAAATTAAAAAACTAGAGTAGAGTTTGGAATTTCAAAAATACAATGTTAAAGAAAAGAAGAAAAGAAAAAAAAAAATAAGGTCAAAAAATTATAATATATATATATTAAGTTTGCTGAAGAAGAAAAAAATAGGGTCTTTTTTTTTTTTTGCAAAGTAATAGGTTATAAAAGTGAAAATTAAAGGAACAATAGAGGACTTAAAAAATTTTTTCTAAAAATTAAAAAAAAAAAGAGAGAGAGAAAGAAAGAATGATCATAAAAATAGTAAAAATATATCTAGGACTTTTTCTGGTTTTGTTGTGAGTATTGTGGGTTCAGTTCATTTTTGGCTAGTTCCTTGGTCCGACTTATATTTCTCAAGATCTATAGGCCCCTTCCTATGTAGTCCGTAGTAACCACGGGGTTTTAATCTATTGCCTATAGCTTCCAAGGCGTTTCCCTCTGTTATAACTTCTTCTGTTTGCTGGTCTCTTCAGTGTCCGATTACCGCCCTGACAAAAAGGGGACGGTGGGGAAATTTTTTTTTTTTTTTAGGCTCACTTGTTCAGTCGAGCTGTGGGGAGGGAGGGAGGGATGCTGCAAACAAATAACACTGGTGTGCGCTCTCAGTGCCTCAGCCACACTGGGTCTGCCCCCGCTCATGGCGCGTGTAGCCTCCCTGCCCACACTGCTCAGGCTCTAGGTTGTTCCACCGGGAACAATCCGAGGCTGGCCCTGGGCTGCATGCACCTCCCAGGTCCAAGCTGCTCAGGTTCAGGCACTCAGGTAGTCCTCAGAGGCACAGACTCAGTTGGGCCTGCGTTTTGTGCTCTTCCCAGGTCCGAGCAGCTCAGGTGATGAGGTGTTTGGTGAGCACCAATGCTGCGACTTATCGCCTCCCCGCCACTCGGTTATCTGGGTGTAAAACTGGCGCACCTTCTCAGGCAAATGTTGACCGTCCAGACCCCCAAGAAGTTTTAGTTAGCAAAGAAGCCTACTTACAGTTTTATAGATAATGTCTCTCTGGGGCTGCGATTGCCCCCCTTCCGGCTCTGGCTGCCTGTCACCTGAGGGGAATGGTCTGCAGCCAGCTATCTCTGTTCAGTCCTTTGTTCCGTGCGTGGGCCTGGCAGTGTCTTAGGTTGGGGCTGGCTTTTCGCGTGGTAGATATCCCACAGTCTGGTTTGCTAGCCCAAACTATTTTGCTCAGATAGCGCTCAGGGTATTCAGGCCAGATTCTTACTCTGAGCGATGCAGCCCGCGCCGCGCCTCCCTGCCAAGCCCCCGCTTGCTAATGGCGTGTGCAGGCGTCTGCGCTGCTTCTCCGCTGGGGGAGTTACCGTAGGGCTCGCAATCTGCGAGTTTTAATTGTTTATTTATTTTTTCTCCCTGTTATGTTGCCCTCTGTGCTTCCAAAGCTCGGCACAGATTCGGCAGTGAGAAGGTTTCCTGGTGTTTGGAAACCTCTCTTTTTAAGACTCCCTTTCCAGGACAGAGCTCCGTCCCTCCCTCTTTTGTCTCTTTTTTTGTCTTTTGTATTTTTTCCTACCTCCTTTTGAAGAGTTGGGTTGCTTTTCTGGGTGCCTGATGTCCTCGGCCGGCATTCAGTAGTTGTTTTGTGGAATTTACTCGATGTTTAAATGCTCTTTTGATGAATTTGTGGGGGAGAAAGTGTTCTCCCCGTCCTCCTCCGCCACCATCTTGGCTCTTCCCCTACTTTAGGCAGTTCTGTGTGGCCTGAGTTGTTAAATAAACTGACTTTACAGCCTGAGGATCAGGATATACCATCTGACTTACTCTAGATACACCAAGTATTTCTTACTTCTGTGCCTTTGGGCAGATGCCTCTGTCCAGAATGCCCTTGCCCACTTGGCGAACTCCTACTTTGCTGTCAGGGCTTCCCTTGTGGCTCAGGCAGTAAAGAATCTGCATGCAAAGTGGGAGACCTGGTTTTGATCCCTGGGTCAGGAAGATCCCCTGAAAAAGGCAATGGCAATCCACTCCAGTATTCTTGCCTGGAGAATCCCATGGACAGAGGAGCCTGGCAGGCTGCAGATCCGTGGGGTCACAGAGAGTCGGACATGAACAAAGTGACTAAGCAGCAGCACCCCACTCCCATGCCGCTGCCTCCAGGAAGCCCCCTTGGTGAAACCTCAGGCTGAATCCAGGCTCTTTGATGTGTTTTCACAGTATTTTACCTGCTCTTTCTTGAGAGTCCTTACCACAGTCTATTACAATATTGGGTTTTTTTTTTCTGCTATTTCTTTTACTAGACAGTGAACAACTTGAAGGCACAGGCTTGGTTTCCTTTCTATCTGTATTACCAGCTCTCAGCTTGGGGCCTGGCATACAGTAACCACTATCCCTGTTCTTCAATCGTTGTGTTTCTAGATACGCTCACTTGTTTTTCACGCATTTTGGGTCAAGTTTTCATTTGCTACCATCAGATGTGGGGCTTTGCTGGCCCTGCTGTGATCCAGATTAGCACTGTAAAATGTGGTCAGGTGCATTCACCACAGCTTGTGTTT
>NW_027220280.1:0-27518 GCF_027580195.1 Bos mutus
GGATCTGGGTGCCCCACCTCGCCTCAGTGTTGGAGAGGTTCAAGTTTTTGGTGGAAGCATTCTCTATAGGGTGGACAGGCCATGCACCAGGTAGGGCTTCTTGTTGCTCAGGTCCAAGGACAAAAGCTATGATGAGAAAAGAGAGTGAGGATCCCAAAGGGGATAACTGAGACAAATCTGCTTTTTCTACCTGATCTATCTGACCACCCACACCATCAGCCCCAACACTGGGCCTAGGTCCTCAAGTTGGGCATGATTGCTGAATGGATGTGAAGGGAAGCAGCCATGCCATTTCTACAGTTCTGTGTCATTCCAATATGACAGGTTATCAAGTCTCCAGGAAGCCAGGATGAGGGAGACAAGCTGAGAGGGTCCACGCTGGTGTACTTACAGCACCAACTGTGATACCCCATGATATCATCTCTGAGTGCTCTACCCAGACAGACCCTCTACCCTCACCTCCCCTACAATTACTGCTGTAGCCATACCAGGGCCAAAGCAGAGTCTCTGGATACCAAGAGCTTGCTGGCAGGCATCCTATGGTTTGTTCATAGTAAGCTGCAGAGTTAGGGATGGGGTTCAGTGGCTCTGAGTCTGAGGGTGGGTTGGGGAAGAGGACTGTCTGGGTATGAGTGCACAGCTTGTGCTAAGTCTGCATTACCTGTCCCACCTTTTCAGACTTCAGCGCCTTCTGCACAGACTGGGGTGTGTCACAGGGTTCAACAAAGATAGATATCTGTAGAGAACACAAGAGGGGCTGGGTAAGCTCCAGGAAATCTGTGCATGGGATCAAGCAAGACCATGCCCCTCCCCTGCCCTCTTATCCTTAGTCAGCCCCTGACACACACTCTTTCATTATCCTCACTGAAAATCTTGCTGTTGACATTCTTCAATGCACAGGCAATGTTGACATTCTCTACAAAGAACTGGGCTTGCATTTTCTCAGAGTGACAGGAGAAACAGAACATGAGACCAGAGTGAATTCTCTGTGCTTGCCACCTACCCCTTTTCCTTTCATCGCCTCCATGCCCTCTCTTACTTTGACTAGAATGAAGGGCACACTGAATTGCTTCAGAATGCAATTAAGCAGCCACTTCTCATCATATTTTATACCAAAGGCAATGTAGGAGCCAAAGAACAAATGGGAAACAAAATTGATATAATAGAATCCAAGGTTAAGGTAAGACACAATTGTGTCTTGCTTTAGGACATTTTATCAGGCTTTAAATCATTTTTGAAAATAGGACAATATCTGTTATCACTGACTTTGGCACCAGACATGGATTTTCTAGGTACCCCCTTTTTTTTCATTCAAATACTTTTCCTGAAAAAATCAAGTTAGTATGTTTCACAGGTACTTCCTTTAATAAAGTTCCACATGAGGTACACCTCACCGGCCCCTCTGACACAGACCCCAGAGACTCAACCTCCTCCTACACCCAGCTAGAGCCAAACACGTAATCTGGTGAAGTCCTCCATCTCCCTGGCAGTAGTTTCCTCCTTTGCTTTTATTTTATTTTATTTTTTCCTCCTTTGCTTTTAGATAAGCTCTCCCATGTTCCTCTTTGCAGCCAGTCTGTTTCCTTTCTGTTGCTTCTCTGAACTCATCCTTAGATGATCTAAGAAGATTCCTCGTAGTAATAAGATGGATTATGAACTCCACTTCCCCAGAAAAGTTCCCAGCATCTCTACATAAGTCCAACATGACTGTCTGTCATCTTCTACACATTAGGTCCATTTAGCCAGGACACTCACTATGATCTTGAACCAGCTCCCAAAGGTCTTATCCTGTCTGTTTCTCTCCATTCTTCTCTCTGGAGGCTTTTGCTTTGTCTCCATGTTAACATGCATTTGGTCTTGTTTCTGAAAACTACTTCTCTGATGATGGGGTGGAATGGCATATGGAGCACTGTGGGGAAGTGGAGAGAACAAAGTGGTCCATATAGGCTTGGCAAGTCTTCTTTACATTTTTCCAAATGATATTAGAGCTACAGTGAAGAATGCTCAAACATTAACCTCGTCCCATCATTTTTCACTCTGCCAGGTTGGAGAGAAGAATGACATGTTTAGCTACAAGGTTTTGGTTGGTACATGTCAGTCATGCTGACTGGTCACTTACTGTCTTGCTTGGTTGTCCATATGAGCATCACGTGCTTCTGATGGGAAGCAGATGGTGCTGCTGGGAAGTGACCTGTTCAGACCAATATTTGTGTTGCCTTTGGTAAATACCCCAGCTTTGTGCTCTTCTTTGTAAAAGGTTCACTTTATCAGTGCGCTCTAAAATCATCAACAACAGGTTGATGGTCACAGTACCAGAAGTCCTCAGTAAATATCATGGCTACTGAAGAAATATCATTGACTTTATAATCTGAACGGAAATGTATCACAATGCTAAAAGTAAAGACTAAGAGACCTCACTGTGGCTCCATTTTTCAGGAAATGAGAGATAGGGATCAGTCACAGCTAAGAAGAAAACAGGCACTGGGGAAAGGGTCTGGATCTAGAGTGTAGTCTGTGATGTTAGACCCTGCTGTACTTGGTTCAGGCTAGGTGGCCTGTGACAAGTGGCTTTTCATCCCCAAGTCTCACTTTTCTGTTCTGCTCTAGGAGGACAAAAAACATACTCTTAAATCTACCATGGTGTGATGGTTCCAGGGTCAAAGTGACCTATCTCCCTGAAGGAAGAATTAGAGAAATAAAAGATAAGTCTGATGTAAAGATCCAGAATGTAGTCTGGAGAGACATAATATGGAGAATACCAAAAGAGAAGTATGGAGAATTACAGGTGATGCGAAGAGTATATCTAACACATGGCTAATGTGAGTCCCAGAGAGGAGAGGGAATAGTAGAGAAGAGGTATTTGAAGAGAATAGGGTTGAGAAGTTTCCAAAAGTAACAAGACATCAACTCAGTATAAGAATATTATTAAGAAAAAAGTATAATGGAGGAGAAACATTCTTACAAGAATATACATTCATTTCATCATCATGTAGCAAAAACTTGGAAATTTGTGACTAAATGTTTCAATCTAAAATATTATAGACTCTTTGGGGCAGAAGAAATATCATCCTTAGTAGAGGCACATAGCAGAGAAGGCAATGGCACCCCACTCCAGTACTCTTGCCTGGAAAACCCCATGGACGGAGGAGCCTGGTAGGCTGCAGTCCATGGGGTCGCTAAGAGTCGGATACGACTGAGCTACTTCACTTTCACTTTTTACTTTCATGCATTGGAGAAGGAAATGGCAACCCACTCCAGTGTTCTTGCCTGGAGAATCCCAGGGACGGGGGAGCCTGGTGGGCTGCCGTCTATGGGGTCGCCCAGAGTCGGACACGACTGAAGTGACTTAGCAGTAGCAGCAGAGGCACATAGACGCTATAAAGAAAGACTAACGGCATTGGGAATATATAGGCAAATTTAAATGAGTATTGGCTATAGAACACAATTGACATTTCCTCTGGGGATTTAAATATAGAGACAACGATAATGTGTGACAATAAATTTGGAGACAGTTTAGAGAATCAAAGTGTCTCACGTCCCATAATCCTCTGAGCAGTTTTAAAGAACTAATTAACTAACATTAGACTGTGAAAATGCAAACATGTCCACTGTAATCTGAAGAGTGAACACTACAAGAACAGCAAAAGAAAGTTTAACTAGATAGCCATGTGAAGTAACGATTTAATAGTTATAAAACATCAACTATATCAAAGGAAAGGCAAGGGAAAGGAATGTATATGAGGTAAAAATAAATATACAGTAATATGATATACATAAACCAAATTAGATCTATTTATATTAAAAGATTCAGGCTAAATACTCCAAATAGACATTTTATCAGACTGGTCAAGAAACCTCTCATCAAATACTCCTGAAAAGAGACACATGCAAAATTTAATCATCAGGAAAATTAGAATATAAAAAATGGCAAAATGTACACCTTTTCCACATTAACCTCAGAAAACTGGTAATAACCATATCAGTAAAAGGTACACTTTAAAGGGAAATTTCTTTATGGTAACAGGTTCAATGCAATAAGAAGATAGTAATACAAATTCTAAATTTGTATGCCTCTTAAAGCCAGCATACAAAGCAAAAACTGACAGAAATAAACAATGGACAAATCCACAGTCACAGTGGGAAATTTTAACACATATCACTGAGTGACACATAAAATGGAGGACAAAATCTCAGCTAGAGGGAAGAGGATTTTAAAATACAACTTAAACAAATTTATTTAATTAACGTAGAACAATGCACATAAATACTCATCAAACATTCCAGAATAGTTCACATGCCAGGCAATAAAGCCTCAACAATCTTCTACGGACTAATACAATTTACCCTGACTAGTTAATGTAATATCCATTAGTAATGGTGGGTTTTTCTGCCCCTCCCCCACCTCTAGTATAAATCCAAAGAATATTAGTTTATATAATCCTACCCTCCACCTAGGTGACCCTCGCCACTCTCCAAACCCTAGACCTGAGAAGATAACATGACTCATGCCTTTTCCTTAGCCAGGGAAAAATTCAAGTCAGCAACGGCCATTTTCGTCGGAGGGGAGGTTTACCACATGGAATCGAGATGGGTGTGTCAGAGCCCGCTTGGCCCATCTCCTCAAGAGACAGGAAAATAGTCAGTCTGGGCTCTCTCCCACCTTTCAAGGACAGTCAAGTGGTTGTGAGGTCCTGTGGTTTGGGGTGGGGGAAGGAACCCAGAACCCTTTCTGCTTTGGGGGGATCTGAAGAGAAGGTCTCATGCAGACCACTCACCCATAGGGTGGCCTGAAGGCAGAGATCTGTCACCACCGTCCTCACAGGCTGCCCTGGAAGAGAATCTGTGGGTCTGGAGCTGGAAGCTTGTAGAATATCAAAGAAGGCTGCTGAGGTAGGAGAGTGCAAGCCCCAGACCACTTCGTCACAGCCACACAAACAAGATGGGGTCCTAACAGGAAGTCCCTTCCCCAAGGTCATAGAGGAGGAGAGTCTTGGGGGCCAGAGGAGACTTAACTTCCTGTACTTACTGCCCTCTGAGTTTGCTACCAACCTAACATCCAGGAACTCTTTCCAAGGGTACCACCCCTGCAGAGGAGGCCAGTTAGAATTAGGAGGCTTAGGGATCTTGATACATGTAGCTACAAACACAGAGAACTCTCTGTGCCAGACGCTGCATCAGCTACATTACACTGTGTTCCTTCATTTTGCAGACCCAGAGAACTGGGAGGGCCAGCAGTAGGAAACGTGCTGTCCTTGCTACATTGCATCTGTTCTTCCCTGTATTCCTCACAAGGGGAGTCTGATACCAAAATCATCAACTTTCCAAGGTTGCTGAGGCTTACTGAGGTGCTACACTTGTCTAGGGTCATTCAGATGCTTCTGGGAGAAACAGGCCAGAATTGAGCTCCATGGACTGGAAGATGACTTCTTGAAGCATAGCTTTTTCTGAAGTTTACTAAATACTTGGTGCAATATAGGGGCTTTTCTGAAGTTTGGCAAAGTACCTGACTATTCTAAACATAATAAAATGTCTAGAATTAATTCTAACCTATTCCAGAGAGATCATACCAAAAAACAACACAACAAAAAACCGTGAAAATAAAAAGTAAATACCAAACAGAGCTTGGTGGGTCACTGCAATGACAGTAGAAAAAAAAAATTAGTCTTTCCTTAAAAAAAAAAAAAAAATGTAGTCAATGTAGGCAGATATCCCCTAGTGCAGGGGTCCCCAGCTCCTATTGGGAACCAGGCTGTACAGCAGAGGGTGAGTTGAGGGGGAGTGAGTAAGGGAAGCTTCATCTGCTGCTCCCCACAGTTCCCCATTGCTCACTTTACTCTCTGAAACATCTCCTCCGTTAGAGCCAGAACTATAGATCTGAAAGTCTCAAATCAGAGGTTTTCTAAAGATGGAAGGAGGGAGAAGCCTGGGCTCTAGTTCATGAACCAGAATTTTCTTTCACACACACACAAAAAATGAGCACACTGGTCATAGCAAACAACCACTTCCGACAACAAGAGACACTCTGCACGTGAACATCACCAGATCGTCAATACTGAAATCAGGTTGATTATATCCTTTGCAGCTGACGACAGAGAAGCTCTATACAGTAAGCAAAAAGAAGACCAGGAGCTAACTGTGGCTCAGGTCATGAACTCCTTATTGCCAAATTCAGAATTAAATTGAAGAAGGTATGGAAAACCAGTAAGCCATTCAGTTATGACCTAAATCAAGTCCCTTAACATTATACAGTGGAAGTGACAAATTGATTAAAGGGATTAGATCTGATAGAGTACATGAAGAACTGTAGATGGAGGTTCATAACATTGTACAGGAGGCAGGGATCAAAACCATCCCCAAGAAAAAGAAATGGAAAAAGGCAAAATGGTTGTTTGAGGAGGGCTTACAAATAATTGAGAAAAGAAGCAAAAGGCAAAGGAGAAAAGGAAAGATATACACATCTGAAAGCAGTTCCAAAAAACTGCAAGGAGCAATAAGAAAGCTTTCCTACATGATCAATGCAAAGAAATAGAGGAAAACAATAGAATGGGAAAGACTAGAGATCTCTTCAAGAAAATTAGAGATACCAAGGGAATATTTCATGCAAAGATGGGTACAATAAAGGACAGAAACAGTACGGACCTACAGAAGCAGAAGATATTAAGAAGAGGTGTGCAAGAATACACAGAAGAACTATACAGAAAAGGTCTTAATGACCCAGATAACCATGATGGTCTGATCACACACCTAGAGACAGACATCCTGGAATGTGGGCCCTACAAGCAAAGCTAGTGGAGGTGATGGAATTCCAGCTAAGCTATTTAAAATCCTAAAAGATGAGGCTGTGAAAGTGTTGAACTCAATATGCCAGCAAATTTGGAAAACTCAGCAGTGGCCACAAGACTGGAAAAGGTCAGTTTTCATTCCAATCCCAAGGAAGGGCAATGCTAAAGAATGCTCAAACTACTGCACAATTGCACTCATTTCATATGCTAGCAAAGTAATGCTCAAGATTATCCAAGCCCGGCTTCGACAGTACATGAATTGAGAACTTTCAGATGTACAAGCTGGATTTAGAAAAGGCAGAGGAACAAGAGATCAAATACCAATATCTGTTGGATCATAGAAAAAGCAAGAGAATTATAGAGAAAAAATCTACTTCTGCTTTATTGACTATGCCAAACTATTTGACGGTGGGGATCACAACAAACTGTGGAAAATTCTTCAAGAGATGGGAATAACAGAACACCTTACCTGCCTCCTGAGAAACCTGTATGCAGGTCAAGAAGCAACAGAACCGGACATGGGACAATGGACTGGTTCCAGATTGGGAAAGGAGTACGTCAAGGCTGCATATTGTCACCCTGCTTATTTAACTTATATGCAGAGTATATCATGCAAAATTCCAGGCTGCATGAAGCAGAAGCTGGCATCAAGACTGATAGGAGAAATATCAATAACCTCAGATATGCAGATGACACCACCCTTATGGCAGAAAGTGAAGAGGAAGCAAGTCCAGAAAGCAATCCAGCGTTGAGAGAATAGACAGCACAAATTTGTCTTTTCGACAGTTGATTTGAAGCATGTTTTACAGAGTATGTGGTTACAAGGCAGTGTCACAGGCTCATTGAGGATTTCCACACAGATCCGGCACTGGCATTCCAACAAGGAAGGGATGGTGTGTTTGGGTACAGCTGTTTTAATATGCTATAAGGTGTATTCACCATCAATACCAGAATTCTGAGATTGGAAGCATCAAATGTCTTTAAGTAAAAAGGTTCTGTGAGCCAGGTATACCGTATGACACCAGAAGGCAGTGAATTTGTCCGTGTTAAAGACAAGTATCCAGAAAGGAAACAAATGAACCTTGACTGCTACCAGACATTGACAACCGTTGTGGTAGGGCAGATGGTGGGCACTAGGCTTTCTGTGGGGCAGAAGGCACTTGCAAAGTCCCATTCCTCCCTCTTACCAGGTAAGGACCCTCCCTTAGTCCTGGGCAGCTAAGCCTCTAAGGCCACTTAAGCTGAGGCTGCTGAGGTGCACAGACCCCAGGACACCACTCCATGAAGACCAGTGCTTCCTCAGGGATGCCAGGCTCCTCAGCAGAGGGACTTCTGTTTGACTTTTGCTGTGGGGTCATGGCTGTGCACTTTTCAGGGCTTTGAGCCCTCCCTCCCCTCTCTGAGGTCTGTGGGAAAAGGCTAATCTTAGAGGCAGTTAGGTAGCAATCCTACGAGGGCTTGTGAGGTCACAAATTTCTCTCTCTCTCCTTTTTCTGGATTTAGATTCCTCCATACATCCAGGATGATTTCAAATCAAGATCCTTAGTTTCATGTCCACAGACCATACTGCCAAATAAGGTCTCATCACAGGTTGGGGGTGTGAGGTTTGGACATGTCTTTTTCTGGACATAAGTCAACCCACTATAGTGATGTGTGTGTGTGTGTGTGTGTGTGTGTGTGTGTGTGTGTGTGTTGCTTAGTCATGTCCGACTCTTTGTGACCCCATGGACTTTGGCTGCCAGGCTCCTCTGTCCATGGAATTCTCCAGGCAAGAATACTGGAGTGGGTTGCCATTTCCTTCTCCAGGGGATCTTCCCAACCCAGGGATTGAAACCAGGTGTCCTGCATTGCAGGCGAATGCTTTCCCTCTAAGCTGCTAGGGAAGCTCTATAGTGATAGAAGGGTTTAAAAAGTAAAATAAAATCTTACCTTTTGTTTGTAAGTGTATAGATAAATATATAAATGTCTGCATAAGAAAGAGTAAAATGGGTTCTTTTAAAAAAATTGTTTTTAATGAAGGATAGTTACAATATTGTGATGATTTCTGCCATCCATCAACATGAATCACTTATAGGTGTATGATACACATATAGTGTATCACTTACATGTCCCCTCCCTCTTAAACTTCCCTCCCTTCTCCCTCCCCAGCCCACCCCTCTAGGTTGTCACAGAGCACAGGGTTCTGGTTCCCTGTGTCATACAGCATATTCCCACTAGCTATGTATTTTTTATGATAATGTATCTGTTTCAGTGCTACTCTCTCAAATCATCCCATTTCTCCCTCCTCCACAGTGTCCAAAAGTCTATTCCCTATGTATGTATCTCCATATCTGCTCTGTGGATAGGTTCATCTGTAACATCTTTCTAGATTTCATGCTGCTGCTGCTGCTAAGTCGCTTCACTCGTGTCCAACTCTGTGTGACACCATAGATGGCAGCCCACCCGGCTCCTCTGTTCCTGGGATTCTCCAGGCAAGAATACTGGAGTGCATTACCATTTCCTTCTCCACTAGATTTCATATATATGCATTAATATTCAGTATTTGTCTTTCCCCTCCTGCCTTACTTCATATTGTATAATAGGCTCCAGGTTCATCCCCCTGATTAGAACCAAGTCAAATGCATTTCCTTTTATAGCTGAGTAATATTTCATTGCATATATGTACCAAAACTTATTTATCCATTCATCTGTGAATAGACATCTAGGTTGCTTCCATGTCCTAGCTATTGTAAATAGTTCTGCATTGAACATTGGGGTCGATTTATCTGTTTCATTTATTGTTTCCACAGCTTATATGACCAGTAGTGGGATTTCTGGGTCATAAGGACAGGCAAGCCTGGCTTGCTGCTATCCACGGAGTTGCAAAGGGTCAGACGTGACCGAGCTGCTAAACAACAAAATGGTAGTTTATTCCTAGTTTTTTAAGGAATGTCCACACTGTTTTCCATGATGGATGTATCAATTTGCATTCCCACCAACAGAGCAAGAGGGTTTCCTTTTCTCCACACCCTCTCCAGCATTTATTGTTTGTAGAATTTTTGATGATGGTTATTCTGATTGGTGTGAGATGATACCTCACTGTAGTATTGATTTGCATTTCTCCTATAGTGAGTGATGTTGAATATCTTTTCATGTGTTTATTGCCCATCTGTATGTCTTATTTGGAGAAGTGTCTGTTTAGGTCTTCTGTCTATTTTTTGATTGGGTTGTTTGCTTGTCTGATATTGAGCTGCATGTGCTGCTTGTATTTTTGGAGATTAATCCATTGTCAGTTGTTTCATCTGAAATTATTATCTCCCATTCTGAGGGTTGTCTTTTCATCTTGTTCAGAGTTTGCTTTGCTATGCAAAAAGTTAGGTTTTAAGTTTTGTTAGATCTCATTTGTTTATTTTTGTTTTTATTTCCATTACTCTGGGAGGCGGATCAAAGAGTATCTTATTGCTATATGTCAGAATGTTCTACCTATGTGTTCCTCTAAGACTTTTATATTTTCTGGCCTTATGTTTAAGTCTTCAATAATCCATTTTGAGTTTATATTTGCATATGGTTTTCTGAAGAGTTGTGTGCCCTGATGACAATGAATCTTATCAAGTGAGAAGCAGCACTGTGAACTAGTTATATGTTGGGTTCAGCAGTCACCTAGAATCTGTTCACAGTTTAGTCTTGTGACTGGTTAGCCTTGCCCTCAATGTGCCTCTTCCCTGAATGAGTACACCCTGTTACCTAAGTCTCTTGGCTAAGAGGTATTCCCATTCTGATTCTGAGTCGCTTTTCTATAGAAGGCTGGGGATGTGTATTTATACATGGTGGTGGTTTAGTCGCTAAGCCAGGTCTGACTCTTGCAACCCTATGAAAAGCCTGCCAGATTCCTCTGTCCATGGGATTCTCCAGGCAAGAATACTGGAGTGGGTTGCCATTTCCATCTCTAGGGTATTTAAATGTATTGTTGTGTAATTGCCAAGTCATATATGACTCTGGGACCTCATGGCCTGCAGCATGCCAAAATTCCCTGTTCTTCACTGTCTCCTGGAGTTTGCTCAAACTCACATCCATTGAGTCAGTGGTGCAATCCAACCATCTCATCCTCTGTCGCCCCCTACTCCTCCTGCCCTTAGTCATTCCCAGAATCAGGGTCTTTTCCAATGAGTCTGCTCTTCCCATCAGGTGGCCAAAGTATTGGAGCTTCAGCTTCAGCATGAGCCCTTCCAATGAATATGCAGGGTTGATTTCCGTTAGGATGGACTGGTTGGATCTTCTTTCTGTTCAAGGGACTCTCAAGATTCTCAATTTGAAAGCATCAATTCTTCGGCACTCAGCTTTCTTTATGGTCCAACTCTCACATCCATACATGACCACTGGAAAAACTATGGCTTTGACAAGATGGACCTTTGTCGGCAAAGTAATGTCTCTGCTTTTTAATACACTGTCTAGATTTCTCATAGCTTTTCTTCCAAGGAGCGTCTTTTAATTTCATGGCTGCAGTCATGCCCTTAATGTGCTTGATTTCCCTGATGTTTAAAGTCAGGTAACAGTAGTTCCTCTTCATAGACTGCGGTGAAGAATTAATGAACAAGTACAGGTTTAGCACTTACAACAGTGTAGGGAACTGAGGGAGTCAGCAATAATAATTAACAATTCTTAGAATTATCACACCATGATAGCACTAATTTTCCATTAGTGTTTCTAATCCCATTTTTATGATTACATGGGTGTATATCATGTCTGACTCTTTGCGACACTATGGACTGAAGCCCGCCAGGCTCCTCTGTCCATGAGAGTCTCCAGGAGGGAGTACTGAAATGAGTTGTCATGACCTCCTCAAAGGCATCTTCCTGACCCAGGGATCAAACCCCTGTCTCTTATGTCTCCTGCATTGTCAGATGGGTTCTTTTACCACTAGTATCACCTGGGAAGCCCATATTGATATTGCTTCAAGAAAGTGGTTTTATAGTATGATAAGTAGGCTATCACCTGATTACTGTGCTCTAAGATGAACAGTTATATGTATATAGTAAAATGTCTCAAAAACAAATATATACTCAACTGTTAAGAACCCTTCTCCATGAATAATAGGATTTTAAGGGTATTTAATTATTTTTCCTAAAGGCATGTTTCATTTTTTATAAAATAAAGTGTCTTGGATAAGTCTTCTTAAGTGAATAATGCAAAGAAGTACAGGAAAACAATAGAATGAGGAAGACTAGAGATGTCTTAAGGAAAATAAAGGTACCAAGTGAACATTTTGTGCAAGGATGGGCACAATAAAAGATGGAAATGGAAAGGACTTAACAAAAGCAGAAGAGATTAAGAAGAGGTGGCAAGAATATACAGAAGAACTATACAAAAAAGATCTTAATGAATCAGATAGCCATGATGGTGTGGCTACTGACCTAAAGCCAGACATCCTGGAGTGTGAAGTCAAGTGCACCTTAGGAAACATTATTATGAAAAGCTAGTGAAAGTTATGGGATTCCAGCTAAGCTATTTAAAATCCTAAAAGATGATGCTGTTAAAATGCTGCACTCAATTTGTCAGCAAGTTTGGAAAACTCAGCAGTGGCCACAAGACTGGAAAAGGTCAGTTCTCATTTCAACCCCAAAGAAGAGCAATGCCAAAGAATGTTCAAACTACTGTACAATTGAAATCATTTCACATGCTAGCAAGGTCATGCTCAAAATCCATCAAGCCAGGGTTCAGTAGTATGTGAACTGAGAACTTTCAAATGTACACGTGGATTTAGAAAAGACAGGGGAGTCAAAGATCAAATTACCAACATCTGTTGGGTCATAGAAAAAGCAAGGAATTCCAGAAAAGCACCTGTACTAAGTCCCTTCAGTTGTGTCTGACTCTTTGTTACCCTATGAACTGTACCCAGCCAGGCTCCTCTGTCCATAGGGATTCTCCAGGCAAGAATACTGGAGTGAATTGGCATTTCCTCCTCCAGGGGATCTTCCCACCCCAAGGATCGAATCCACATCTCTTATGTCTCATGCATTGGCAGGTGGGTTCTTTACTATTAGCGCCGCCTGGAAACATGCTACTTCTGATTTATTGATTACACTAAAGCCTTTGAAGCTGTGGATCACAACAAAATATGGAAAATTCTTAAAGAAACAGGAGAACTAGACCACGTTACTTGTCTCCTGAGAAACCTGTGTGCACATAAAGAGCAACAGTTATAACCAAACACGGAACAACATACTGGTTCAAAGTTGGGAAGGAAGCACATCAAGGCTGTAATCATCACACTACTTGTTTAATTTATACACAGAGAACGTATGCGAAATGCCAGGCTGGATGAATCACAAACTGGAATTAAGATTGATGGGGAAAATATCAACAACCTCAGATATGAAGATGGTATCATTAATGGCAGAAAGTGAAGAAGAACTAAACAGCCTTTTGATAAAGGTGAAAGAAGAGAGTGAAAATGCTGGTTTAAACTCATCATTCAAAAAACTAAGATCATGGCATCCAGTCCCATCACTTCATGGCACATAGATGAGGAAAAAGAAGAAACAGTGGTGATTTCCCCCTCCCCCTTTTGCTCCAAAATTATTGCAGACAGTGACTGCAGCCATGAAATTAAAAGATGCTCCTTGGAAGAAAAGCTATGAGAAATCTAGACAGTGTATTAAAAAGCAGAGACATACTTTGCAGACAAAGGCCCGAGTAGTCAAAGCTATGGTTCTTCCAGTAGATAAGTATGGGTGTCAGAGTTGGATCATAAAGAAAGTTGAGCACAGAAGAATTGATGCTTTCAAATTGTGGTGCTGGAGAGAATCTTGAGAGTCTCATGAACAGAAAGGAGATCCAACCAGTCCATCCTAAAGGAAATCAACCCTGCATATTCATTGGAAGGGCTCATGCTGAAGCTGAAGCTCCAATACTTTGGCCACCTGATGGGAAGAGCAGACTCATTGGAAAAGACCCTGATGCTGGGAATGACTGAGAGCAGGAGGAGTAGGGGGTGACAGAGGATGAGATGGTTGGATGGCACCACTGACTCAATGGATGTGAGTTTGAGCAAACTCCAGGAGACAGTGAAGAACAGGGAATTTTGGCATGCTGCAATCCATGAGGTCGCAGAGTCATACATGACTTGGCAATTGCACAACAATATGTATAAATACAAATCCCCAGTCCTTTTCCTAAAAAAGTGACTCAGCATCAGAATGGGGACACCTCTTAGCCAAGAGACTTTGGTAATAGGTTGGACTCAGAAGTCATTTATGAATCTACTGTACGACCATCCCAATTTAGCAGCTTCAGGGAAATCACATATGTATAGGAGAAAGGAATTTATCTCTACACAAACCTCACATTCAGCAGTTGGGAACAAACTCCTATTCCTAGGACTTTAACGAAGGTCTTGAGTTGAAAGTAGTTTCAGAACACACATTGCTCTGTTCCTCCCAAATAAACTCTCTTGAAATGAAGGCAAGATCATGTGTTTAACCACCCAGTTAGCCAAGCAGTGAACACCACAGAGAAGGAAAAGGTGGAAGGTCTCCATCAGTGACAAACTTTATTTTCTTGGGCTGGAAAATCACTGCAGACATTGGCTGCAGCCATGAAATTAAAATACACTTGCTCCTTGCAGGAAAAGCTATGACAAACCTACAGAGCATATGAAAAAGCAGAGATATTACTTAGCCAATAAAGGTCTGTCTAGTCAAAGCTATGGTTTTCTCAGTAGACATGAATGGATGTGAAATTTGGACTGTAAAGAAGACTGAGCATGAAGAATTGATGCTTTTGAGCTGTGGTGTTGGAGAAGACTCTTGAGAGTCCTTGGACTACAAGGAGATCAAACAAGTCAATGCTAATGGAAATCAACCTTGCATATTCATTGGAAGGACTGATGCTGAAGCTGAAGCTCCAATACTTTGGCCACCCAATGGGAAAAGTGGACTCATTGGAAAAGACCCTGATGCTGGGAAAGACTGAATGCAGGAGGAAAAGGGGATGACAAAGAACGAGATGTTTTGATGACATCACCGACTCAATGGACATGAGTTTGAGCAAACTCCAGGAGATGGTGAAAGACAAAGAAATCTGGCATGCTGCAGTCCATGGGGTCACAAAGCATTGGACACGACTGAGCAATTTACATTTTTTTATTTTTCTGATTTAAAATGAATATATTTCTTTTCAAAACTAATGAAATGCAAAAATGTGTATATGTCAGAGAAAATATTTGTATATATTTTTAATCTTTTTCATCACAAGAAGAATATTCTTGATAATTTAGCTTATGTTCCCCAAATATATTTCTCTGTGTACAATATTATATAAATATTTTTTACATGGACATATCTTCTCTTCCAATTTTTGCTCAGTGTGTATATATACTGTTTTTCATATATATAGATGTATGTTTATGTATATATGCATATGGTAATATATGTGCACTCATATGTACTTGCATATAGACTTGTTTTTGTAATCTTGTTTTGTTTAATCTTTATATGTTTGTGATTCATGGTTCTCATCCAAATTTTTTTCGTAACTCTGAATGACCCACTTTTACTAATAAGATTTATTTATATTATATAATATAAAACATCCGGTCTAAAATATATTGTAAATAATTTGCCAATAGTTCAATTTCCTTTATATGTGACTTTGTCATTTGGAAGAGTTTCAGCCTTTTTTCCTAACTTCTCTTCAATTGCTCTAATAAATTTTGTAACAGAGTTCAAAGCTTTTCTTGTGTCACATATCTAGTTTTGGTTGTCCTGGTGTCAATGATACGCTGATAGGGTACTCAAACAACCCTCTCCCCCACGTCTTGGTCTTGAAGATGATGGAGATGAAATCCACTCCCTCGATACAAGGCCCCAGGGACTGAAGGGTCCTGAGGGATTTGTGCGAGGCTCAGGTTGAAGCAGAGGAAATTAACTTCTAAGGAGGGAAGGAAATGATCATTTATAGAATTATTTTAGGCCAGAAGCACTTTACATGGCATCTCCTATAAGCAAACACGTATTCAAATATTATATGATCTAAAGCTCTTTTCCATTTTACTCTGAGGCCTTCAAGGTTTGAATCTAGAATTCCCAGTGGACCTGTATTTGATGCAACTCTAGGTATTACTTATTTTTTCAGTCATAGCTGTGCTATATTTAAATTTAGAAAATCCATGAAAATTACAGCAATTTCTTTGCTGGCACAGGAGAAAATAATTTAAAAATTGAAAAGATGGAAGACAACATTTCAAAGGATATTACAGATTTTGTGCTTACATGAAAGAACAAATAGGATTTCTGTTAATCAGCAGAGAAAAGGACAAAAGATGACTGCAAATAATTCAACTCAGCTAAAAAGCAAGTGCTCTTTAATCAAGATCTGGAAAGATACCAAACCATTAATTGAGGAAATGAAAATCTGAAGATATCATAATAAACAAAACAATGAATTTGCATACAAATATTTATATAAATGAAAATTTTATTTTAATTTATTTTTTGTACCTTCAATTCAGTTCAGTTCAGTCACTCAGTCATGTCTGACTCCTTGCAATGCCATGAAGTGCAGCACGCCAGGCCTCCCTGTCCCTTACCAACTCCCAGAGCCCACCCAAACCCATGTCCATCGAGTCGGTGATGCCATCCAACTATCTCATTCTCTGTTGTCCCCTTCTCCTCCTGCCCTCGATCTTTCCCAGCATCAGGGTCTTTTCAAATGAGTCAGCTCTTCACATCAGGTGGCCAATATATTGGAGCTTCAGCCTCAACATCAGTCCTCCCAATGAACACCCAGGACTGATCTCCTTTAGGATGAACTGGTTGGATCTCCTTGCAGTCCAAGGGACTCTCAAGAGTCTTCTCCAACACCACAGTTCAAAAGCATCAATTCTTCAGCGTTCAGCTTTCTTTATAGTCCAAATCTCACATCCATACAGGACCACTGGAAAAACCATAGCCTTGACTAGACAGACCTTTGTTGACAAAGTAATATCTCTGCTTTTTAATATGCTGTCTAGGTTGGTCATAACTTTCCTTCCAAGGAATAAGCGTCTTTTAATTTCATGGCTGCAATCACTATCTGCAGTGATTTTGGAGCCCAGAAAAATAAAGTCAGCCACTGTTTCCCCACGTCCAAGGAGTGGTGGCTGTGCAGGCGCAGGAAAGCTGAGAGGAGCTACTCTACGTTCAAGGCCAGGAGGGGCAGTGGTGAGGAGATAACCCTCATCCAAGGTAAGAGAAACCCAAGTAAGATGGTAGGTGTTGCGAGAGGCATCAGAGGGCAGACACACTGAAACCATAATCACAGCAAGCTAGTCAATATAATCACATGGACCACAGCCTTGTCTAATGCAATGAAACTAAGCCATGCCCGTGGGGCAACCCAAGATGGGCAGGTCATGGTGGAGAGATCTGACAGAATGTGGTCCACTGGAGAAGGGAATGGCAAACCACTTCAGTATTCTTGCCTTGAGAACCCCATGAACAGTATGAAAAGGCAAAATGATAGGATACTGAAAGAGGAACTCCCCAGATCGGTAAGTGCCCAATATGCTACTGGAGATCAGTGGAGAAATAACTCCAGAAAGAATGAAGGGATGGAGCCAAAGCAAAAAGAATACCCAGCTGTGGATGTGACTGGTGATAGAAGCAAGGTCCGATGCTGTAAAGAGCCATATTGCATAGGAACCTGGAATGCTAGGTCCATTAATCAGGGCAAATTGGAAGTGGTCAAACAAGAGGTGGCAAAAGTGAACTTTGACATTCTAGGAATCAGCGAAATAAAATGGACTGGAAAGGGTGAATTTAACTCAGATGACCATTATATCTACCACTGCAGGCAGGAATCCCTTAGAAGAAATGGAGTAGCCATCATGGTCAACAAAAGAGTTCAAAATGCAGTACTTGGATGCAATCTCAAAAACAACAGAATGATCTCTGTTCTTTTCCAAGGTAAACCATTCAATATCACAGTAATCCAAATCTATGCCCCAACCAGTAATGCTGAAGAAGCTGAATTTGAACGGTTCTATGAAGACCTACAAGACCTTTTAGAACTAACACGCAAAAAAGATGTCCTTTTCATTATAGGGGACTGGAATGCAAAAGTAGGAAGTCAAGAAACACCTGGAGTAACAGGCAAATTTGGTCTCGGAATACGGAATGAAGCAGGGCAAAGGCTGATAGAGTTCTGCCAAGAGAACGCACTGGGCATAGCAAACACCCTCTTCCAACAACACAAGAGAAGACTCTACACATGGACATCACCAGATGGTCAACATCAAAATCAGATTGATTATATTCTTTGCAGTCAAAGATGGAGAAGCTCTATACAGTCAGCAAAAACAAGACTGGGAGCTGACTGTGGCTCAGATCATGAACTCCTTGTTGCCAAATTCAGTCTTAAATTGAAGAAAGTAGGGAAAACCACTAGACCATTCAGGTATGACCTAAATCAAATCCCTTATGATTATACAGTGGAAGTGAGAAATAGATTTAAGGGCCTAGATCTGATAGGTAGAGTGCCTGATGAACTGAAGCTCGTGACATTGTACAGGAGACAGGGATCAAGACCATCCCCATGGAAAAGAAATGCAAAAAAGCAAAATGGCTGTCTGGGGAGGCCTTACAAATAGCTGTGAAAAGAAGAGAAGCGAAAAGCAAAGGAGAAAAGGAAAGATATAAGCATCTGAATGCAGAGTTCCAAAGAATAGCAAGAAGAGATAAGAAAGCCTTCCTCAGTGATCAATGCAAAGAAATAGAGGAAAGCAACAGAATGGGAAAGACTAGAGATATCTTCCAGAAAATTAGAGATACCAAGGGAACATTTCATGCAAAGATGGGCACAATAAAGGACAGAAATGGTATGGACCTAACAGAAGCAGAAGATATTAAGAAGAGGTGGCAAGAATACACAGAAGAACTGTACAAAAAAGATATTCACGACCAAGATAATCACGATGATGTGATCACTAAAACGCATGTCTATTGAGTCGGTGATGCCATCCAACCATCTTATCCTCTATCGTCCCCTTCTCCTCCTGCCCTCAAGCTTTCCCAGCATCAGGGTCTTTTCAAATGAGTCAGCTCTTCGCATCAGGTGGCCAATGTATTGGAGTTTCAGCCTCAACATCAGTCCTTCCAATGAAAACCCGGGACAGATCTCCTTTAGGATGGACTGGGAGGATCTCCTTGCAGTCCAAGGGACTCTCAAGAGTCTTCTCCAACACCACAGTTCAAAAGCATCAATTCTTCAGCGTTCAGCTTTCTTTATAGTCCAACTCTCACATCTATACATTACCACTGAAAAACCACAGCCTTGACTAGATGGACCTTTGTTGACAAAGTAATGTCTCTGCTTTTTAATATGCTGTCTAGGTTGGTCATAACTTTCCTTCCAAGGAGTAAGCGTCTTTTAATTTCATGGCTGAAATCACCATCTGCAGTGATTTTGGAGCCCAGAAAAATAAAGTCAGCCACTGTTTCCCCATCTATTTGGCTTGAAGTGAAGAGACTGGATGCCATGATCTTAGTTTTCTGAATGTTGAGCTTTAAGCCAAATTTTTCACTCTCCTCTTTCACTTTCATCAAGAGGCTCTTTAGTTCTTCTTCACTTTCTGCCATAAGGGTGGTGTCATCTGCATATCTGAGGTTATTGATGTTTCTCCCGGCAATCTTGATTCCAGCTTGTGCTTCCTCCAGCCCAGTGTTTCTTATGATGTATTCTGCATATAAGTTAAATAAGCAGGGTGAAAATATACAGCCTTGACATACTCCTTTTCCTATTCAGAACCAGTCTGTTGTTCCATGTCCAGTTCTAACTGTTGCTTCCTGACCTGCATACAGGTTTCTCAAGAGGAAGGTCAGGTGGTCTGGTATTCCTATCTCTTTGACAATTTTCCACAGTTTGTTATGATCCACACAGTCAAAGGCTTTGGCATAGTCAATAAAGCAGAAATAGATGTTTTTCTGGAACTCTCTTGCTTTTTGGGTGATCCAGTGGATGTTGGCAATTTGATCTCTGGTTCCTCTGCCTTTTCTAAAACCAGCTTGAACATCTGGAAGTTCACAGTTCACGTATTGCTGAACCCTGGCTTGAAGAATTTTAAGCATCACTTTACTAGCGTGTGAAATGAGTGCAATTGTGCAGTAGTTTGAGCATTCTTTGGCATTGCCTTTCTTTGGGATTGGAATGAAAAGTAACTTAGATTACATTAATATGAACTGAGTGACTTATCACACCCCCACCCCACCCCACCCCCACCTTGTGAAAGCACATATACACAAAACACACATTACCAGAAGAGAAACACTTCAGGAAAATGTGCACCAATCCTTTTGCATTGGATGTCTTGGGTATCTGTGAGTCATGGTGAAGGGATCATGTAGGTGTAAGGTACAGAATCATGTGAGTTTCTAAGAATATATTTTTAATGTTTCAAATTTTATGACTAGGCTAATTTGTCAAGAGGAACACTGAAAATAATAACTAATTGACAGAAAAGTTCATATATTTATGTGTTAGAAAAATATTCATATGATAATGTTTCATAAAAAGTCAAAATTTTCATCTTTTCACTTGACAGGGTATCTATGTATTCGTATGCATTTCTGCCTTACATTTCCCTCACCTCAGATGTTCACACCCTCTTGTGAGGGTTTCTTCACCTCTCTCGGCCCTAGAATTCTTCTTTCAGGGCATAGAGATCTGGGAAGGGAAAATATTGGAAAATTCCAGAAGATATTACAATTTCCAGAAAGTTCTGGTTCATGAACTGGAGCCCAGGCTTCTCCCTCCTTCTCTCTTTAGAAACCCATCTGATTTGAAGCTTTCAGAGCTACAGTTCCGGCTCTAAGGGAGGGTGGGATGGTTCAGACAGTAAACCTAGTGGTGGAGAGGTGCAGATGAATCTTTTCTTGCTTGCTTGCCAGTCCTCTGCTCACCTCCTACTGTGAGGTCCTGTTCTTAGCAGGCCTGGGACTGGTATCTTTCTGTGGCCCAAGGGTTGGGGACGACTGCATTAGGGGATATTTGCCTACATTGATTATATATTTTTAAAGAAAAGGATATGGTTTAGCTTTTTTTCCCCTACTGTCATTACAGTGACCCATCAAACTCTGTTTGGTATTTTCTTTATACTTTCAAGGTTTTTTTGTTTGTTTGTTGTTACTGTTGTTTTCATATGATCCTCTGGAATGTGTTAGATTTAATTTTAGCCATTTGATTATTTTTAGAATGCTCAGGTACTTTGCATAAACTTCAGAGAACCCCCTATATTGCACCAAGTATTTAGTAAAGCTATGCTTCAAGAAGTCATCTTACATTCCATAGAGCTCAATTCTGGCCTGTTTCTCCCAGTAGCATCTGAATGACCCTAGACAAGTATAGCACCTCAGTAAGCCTCAGCAACCTTGGAAAGTTGATGATTTTGGTATCGGACTCCCCTTGTGAGGAATACAGGGAAGAACAGATGCAATGTAGCAAGGACAGAGCGTTTCCTACTGCTGGCCCTCCCAGTTCTCTGGGTCTATAGAATGAAGGAACACAATGTAATGTAGCTGATGCAGAATCTGGCATAGAGAGTTCTCTGTGTTTGTAGCTACAAGTATCAAGATCCCCTAAGCCTCCTGATTCTAGCTGGCCTCCTCTGAAGGGGTGGTACTGTTGGAAAGAGTTCCCTGGATGTTAGGCTAGTAGCAAACTCAGAGGGCAGTAATTACAGGAAGTTAAGTCTCCTCTGACTCCCAGGGCTCTCCTCCTTTATGCCCTTGGGGAAGAGACTTCCTGTAAGGACTCCATCTTTCATGACCCTGAGAGTTTGGAGCCTGCTGTCTCCTTGCTTGCCAGCGTTCCTTGATATTCTCCAAACCTCCGGCTCCAGACCCACACAGTCCCTTCTAGAGCAGCCTGTGAGGACAATGGTGACAGATCTCTGCTTTCAGGCCATCCCATGGGTGAGTTGGTCTGCATGAGACCTTCTCTTCAGATCCTCACAAAGCAGGAGGATTTCTGGGTTCCCTACCCGATTCCAACCCACAGGGCCCCAACCAGCTGACCCTCCTATAGCGAAAGCAGGGAGAGGGCCAAGGCTGATTAATTTCCACTCTGAGGAAATGGGTCACATGGGCTCGGACACCCATCTTCATTCCACATGGAAAATATCCCAACGTATGGGTATTTTTCCCCTGTTTAAGGAAAAAGCCTGAGTCATGTAGCTTAGGGCTTGGTGGGGGGGGATGGTAACCTAGGTGAGGGGTGGGGTTCGTAGAAACTACCATTCTTTGGATTAATAATAGAGGTGGAAGAGTAAGAAAATCCACCATTACTACTTCTATTAGAAGAATAGAATCTTCTAATAGAATCTTCTATTAACTAGCCAGGGTAAATTGTATTAGTCCATAGACACTTCTTGAAGCTTGCTTTATTTTCCAGCATATGATTGATTCTGCAACGTTCCATCAGAGTTCCTATGTATGTGGGTGGGTCTATATCAATTAAATTAATTTGTTAATATATTTGTCATATTTAAAAATCTTAACTCTCTAGCTTAATTTTGTTTTTTTCCCTTAATTTGCCACTTCATCCATCACTAGATGAGCTGTGTTAAAGTTTCCCACTGTGACTTTTGTTTTGTCCATTCTCTATTTCTGTCAGTACTAGTTTTCAATATTTTGGCTTTGATTTAAGGCATGCATTTAGAATTTTGTGTTAATATCTTCTTACAGCATTGCCTCTGTTAGCATAAGAAAATTTCTCTCTTTCTCTTGTAATGTTTTCTTTTTCTTAAAGTCTACATTTTCTTTTGGTATAATATGGTTATACCAGCTTTCTGTAGGTTCATGTGGAGAAGGTATACATTTTGCCATTTTTTATTTTCAAATTTTCTAGATGATTAAATTTTGCATGTGTCTTTTTTCAAGAGTATTTGATGGAAGGTTTCTTCTCTCATCTGATAACAGCCTTTTGTTTGATTGTTGTTTTGCCTTTTTTTTTTTTAGTAATATTTAGTTTGAATCTTTTAATGTAAAAAAAGATGTAATTTGGTTTACATATGTTGTATTAATGTATATATACATATGCATATTCCTCTTCTAAATTCCTTTGAAATGATTAATATTTTATCACTATGAAAATTGTTACCGCATGTGGCTAGATTGTTAAACATTCTTTTGCCATTCTTGTAGTAGTTACCCTTCAGATTACAACGGATATTTTTGCCATTTCATAGTCTAATATTAGCTAATTAGTTCTCTAAAACTGCTGGGAGAAGTATGGGACCTTGAGACCCTTTGATTCTGTATACTCCCTCCAAACATATTGTCACACGTTTTCATTCTCCCTACATTTAAATTCCCAGAAGAAATTAGTATCATTGTGTTATATAGTCAGTACTCATTTAAAGTTGCTCACACATTCACAAATGGCATTAGGCTTTCTTTCCTGTATCTATGTGACTCCACCTGGGAAGTTATTTCTTCTGCCTGAAGAACAACATATAAATTTTCTTTTAGTTTGAATCTTTTGACCACAAATTTTCTGAGTTTTTGTTGCATGATGATGACATGAACGTAGTTTCTTTTAAAAATATTTTTCCTTAAAAAATACTTTTAATCCGATTAATATTATTATCTTCTGTTGATATCTTGCTACTTCTGGAAACTTTTCAACCAAATTCTCATCAGCTACCATTTCTCCACTCTCTTCCTCTCCTCCTCTCTGGCACTCACATTAACTGTGTGTTAGGTATACTCCTTGCATCACCTGTAATTCTCTACACCTCTCTTTTGATATTCTCCATATTATATCTCTCCAGACTCCATTCTGGATCTTTTCATCAGACTTATCATTCATTTCTCTAATTCTTCCTTCAGGCGGCAGATCACCTCTGACCTTTGAATCATCACACCACGGTAGATTTAAGGGTATGTTTTAATGTCCTCCCAGAGCAGAGCAGAGCACTGAGACTTGGGGATGAAATGCCACTTGTCCCAGGTCACTTAGCCTGAACCAAGTACAGCGAAGTCTAACATTACAGACTACACTCTAGATCCAGACCCTTTCCTCAATGCCTGTTTTCTTCTTGGCTGTGACTGCTCCCTACCTCTCATTTCCTGAAAAGTGGAGCCAGAGTGAAGTCGTCCAGATTTTTTTTTTTTTTTTTTAGCATGAGATGCATTGCTGTTTATCATAAAGTCAGTGATAATTTTTCTTTAGCCATGATGTTTACTGAGGACTTCTTCTGGTACTGGGACCACTGATATGTTGTTGTCAATTTTAGAGCAGACCGATAAAGTGAACCCTTTACAAAGAAGAGCACCAAGCTGGGGTGTTTACCGAAGGCAATACATCTATTGGTCTGAACAGGTCATTTCCCAGCAGCAACAAGATAGAGATTCAGAAGAAAGTGATGCTTGTATGGACAGCCAAGCAAGATAGTAAGTGACTGGTCACCAAGGCTGACATGTACCAACCAGTGAACAACAAAACCTTGTAGTTAAACCTGCCATGTTTCTATCCAACCTGGAAGACTGAGGGATGACGGGATGAGATTAATGCTTGAGCAATCATCATTGTAGCTCTGATATCATGTGGGAAAATGTAGAGAAGACTTTCCAAGCCTATATGGACCACTTTCTTCTCTCCACTTCCCCGCAGTGCTTCCTGTGAACTTCCATCCCATCATCGGAGAAGTAGTTTTCAGAAACAAGACCAAATGCATATTTATATGGAGACAAAACAAAAGCCTCCAGAAAAAAGAATGGGGAGAAACAGACAGGATGAGACCTTGGGGAGCTGGTTCAAGATCATAGTGAGTATCTTGGCTAAATGGACCTAATATGTAGAAGATGATAGACAGAGTCATGTCAGATTTGTGTAGAGATGCTGGGAACTTTTCTGGGGCAGTGGTGTTGGTAATCAGTCTTGTTCTTACTAGGAGCTATCTTCCTAGATCATCTAAGGGTGAGTTCAGAGAAGCAATAGAAAGGAAACTGATTGCCTGCAAGGAGGAGTATGGGAGAGGTTGACTAAAAGCAAAGGAGGAAACCTACCACCAGGGAGGTGGAGTACTTCATACCAGATCACGTGTTTGGCTCAAGCTGAGTGTGGGAAGAGGTTGAGTCTCTGGGGTCCGTGTCAGAGTGACAGGCCAAGTCTACCTTCTATGGATCTCTTGGAAATTTATAAAAGGAAGTACATGTGAAACATATTAAGTCGACTGTTCAGGAAGACTGTTTGAATGAAAAGAAAGTTATATAGAAAATCCATGTCTGGTAAAAAAAAAAAAAAAAAGTTAAGATAATAGATACTGTCCTATCTTTAAAAATAATTTAAAGCCTAAAGAAAAGGTCCTAAATCAAGACACAGTTGGGTCTTATGTTAACCGTAGATTTCTTTGTATCCATTCTCTTTCCCATTTGTTTTTTTGCTCCTAGATTCCCTTTGGTATAAAATATGATGAGAAGTGGCTGCTGAATTTGATTCAGAAGCAAAGCAGTGTCCCCTTCACTGCATTCGAAGTAAGACAGGACATGGAGATGATGAGACGAAATGGGGTAGATTGCAGGCCCAGAAGGGAAATGGCACTGGTCTCATGTTCTGCTTCTCCTGTCACTCTCCCTACAGTTTCACTATGAGAAAATGCAGGCCCAGTTCTTTGTAGAGAATGCTGACATTGCCTGTGCATTGAAGAATGTCAATGGCAAGATTTTCAATGAGGTTAATGAAAAGGTGTGCGTCAAGGGCGTGATCAGGCCTGACTAGGGACAAGAGGGCAGGGGAGGGGCATGGTCTTGCTTGATCCCATGCACAGATTTCCTGGAGCTTACCCAGCCCCTCTTGTGTTCTCTACAGATATTTATCTTGGTTGAACCCTGTGAGTCACCCCAGTCTGTGCAGAAGGCGCTGACGTCTGAAAAGGTGGAGCAGATAAAGGTAATGCAGACTCAGCATAAACTGTGCACTCACAGCCAGATCCACTGCTCCCCCCCACTCACCCTCAGACTCAGAACCACTGAACCCCATCCCTAACCCTGCAGCTGACCATGAACAAACCATAGGATGCCTGCCAGCAATCTCTTGACATCCAGAGACTCTGCTTTGGCCCTGGTATGGCTACAGCAGTAATTGTAGGGCAGGTGAGGGTAGAGGGTCTGTCTGGGTAGAGCCCTCAGAGATGGTATCATGGGGAGGGGTTGGTGCTGGAGGTGTTCCAGCTGGGACCTTCTCAGTCTCTGTATCCCTCATCCTGGCTTCCTGGAGATTTGATGACCTGTGACATTGGAATGACACAAAACTGTAGAAATGGCATGGCTGCTTCCATACACATCCATCCAGGAATCAGGCGCTTGGTGAGGACCAAGGCCCAATGTTGGGACCAATGGTGAGGGAGGGAGAGATTAGGTAGAACAGGCAAATATGTCTCAGGTATTCCCTTTGGGGTCCTCACTCTCTTTCCTCATCATAGTTTTCGTCCTTGGACCTGAGCAACAATAAACCCTACCTGCTGAATGTCCTGTCCACCATTATGGGGAATGCTTCCAACACCCAGAACTTGAACATCTCCAACACTGAGGTGAGGTGGGGCACCCAGATCCTCCCTTGAAAGGAAGGTAGGAGGGCTCATGGGGTGGTAACAGATAAGGGGAAGTGGATTTGTAGGGAAAGGAAGGGTGTGGATGCAGACATATCTGTTAGATGCGGGTTTTACCCATAATTCCAGGTGAAGGCTGAAGGGCAGATGGACAAGGGTCAGCAGCTGGAACCAGAAGGGATGTGTGCAGACAAAAATGCCGTATGCACCAACTTCCCTGATAAGTCAACCAACATAAGGTCACCCTCTGCCTTGTCTCTACACCCCTATATCTCTCTCATCTCTCCCCTCCTCCCTCCACTCTCCCTCTCCCTACCTCTTGAGCCCCACCTTGGTCACCTCCCTGACATAACACCTGGTCATCCCTGAGGTTTGTCCTTACTTGACAGAGTGCCGGACAACCTGTGATGTAGGAAAGCACTGGGCTCTCCCCCCATTCTCTCTTCTCTCCATAGCCTTCAGTGAGCCCCTGAGGAAGGAAGGAAGGGAGGGGAGGCAGGCCTGGCAGACTGAATTTGAGGTGTTGGTCCTTGTGGCACTGAGGAAGGGAGTCAGGACAGTCTGGCTGGGAGCTACCCAGGGGAAAGGAGATGGAAGAGGGACTGGTAGGAAGGAGTGGAGGGAACAGTTTCCCTCTAGGTCAGTCTATGGAGTGGTGACCAGGGCCCTGGAATGCTAGGATACTGGGCTCTGGGGGGCACACAGGGCTGTGATTGCTGTAAGTGACTTGCTCCAATGAGGAGGGTCATCTCCACAGTTTCACTGACTTTTCTCTTTTGTCTTGATTTTGGCAAACCATCCTGGAATTGTTCCCTAGGTTACTAAGCTTGGTAAGGGCATTCCTTGATCACAGATTCCACTAAATAGCATCGACAGTGCCCTCAAACTACTCTGAAACATGTTAGGAACTGTCCACATTCCATTTCTGAACTTGACCCTTAAATGTCCTGTGGGAGGGAGGTGTACTGTTCTTGGTGAGAATCTGAAAAAGATCTGGATCTTCTTCAGCCATGTACTCCACAGGCTTTGGGAAACCATGAAGATAATTGAAAATCTAGTCCTGCCACTGGCATTTCCAGGACACTTTCTCCTCTGATTTCAGACCCCCCCCTCATCCTGGGCCCATCCTTTTAGCTGATCATCCAGTACCACATCCTGGACTGCACTGCTGACTT
>NW_027220281.1:0-17719 GCF_027580195.1 Bos mutus
GTTATCAAGCAGATGAGGCAGGCGTGAATCATGCGGCCCAGCTGGCGATTATCAAGCAATGGCAGGCATGAATCCTGCAGCCCAGCTGGCGATTATCAAGCAGATGGCAGGCATGAATCATGCGGCTCGGCTGGCGATTATCAAGCAGATGAGCAGGCATGTCATCCTGCGGCTCAGCTGGCGATTATCAAGCAGATGAGCAGGCATAAATCGCTGCGGCTCAGCTGGCGATTATCACGTGGCTGAGCAGGCAGTAATCTGGTGACTGGCGTTATCAAGCGCTGATCGTGGTGACTGCTCATGGCGACTATCAAGCAGATGAGCAGGCACCCGGATCTGCGGCTCAGCTGGCGATTATCAAGCAGCTGAGCAGGGATGAATCCTGCGGCCCAGCTGGTTTTATCAAGCAGATGAGTGGGCATGAATCCTGCGGCCCAGCTGGCGTTATCAAGCAGCTGAGCAGGCATGAATCCTGCGGCCCAGCTGGCGTTTATCAAGCAGCTGAGCAGGCATGAATCCTGCGGCCCAGCTGGCGATTATCAAGCAGATGAGCGGCATGATCATGCGGCCCAGCTGGCGATTATCAAGCAGATGAGCAGCCATGAATCCTGCGGCCCAGCTGGCGATTATCAAGCAGCTGAGCAGGAGCATGAATCCTGCGGCCCAGCTGGCGATTATCAAGCAGATGAGCAGGCATGAATCCTGCGGCCCAGCTGGCGATTATCAAGCAGCTGAGCAGGCATGAATCCTGCGGCCCAGCTGGCGATTATCAAGCAGATGAGCAGCGCATGAATCATGCGGCCCAGCTGGCGATTATCAAGCAGATGAGCAGCCATGAATCCTGCGGCCCAGCTGGCGATTATCAAGCAGCTGAGCAGGCATGAATCGGCCCAGCTGGCGATTATCAAGCAGATGAGCAGGCATGAATCCTGCTGAGCTGGCGATTATCAAGCAGATGAGCAGGCATGAATCCTGCAGGCCCTGCTGGCGATTATCAAGCAGCTGAGCAGGCATGAATCCTGCGGCCCAGCTGGCGATTATCAAGCAGATGAGCAGGCATGAATCCTGCGGCCCAGCTGGCGATTATCAAGCAGCTGAGCAGGGCATGAATCATGCGGCCTGGCTGGCGATTATCAAGCAGATGAGCAGGCATGAAGCGCGGATCAGCTGGCTGTTTATCAAGCAGATGAGCAGGCATGAATCATGCGGCCCAGCTGGCGTTATCAAGCAGATGAGCAGGCATGAATCCTGCGGCCCAGCTGGCGATTATCAAGCAGATGAGCAGGCATGAATCCTGCGGCCCAGCTGGCGATTATCAAGCAGCTGACCAGGCATGAATCCTGCGGCCCAGCTGGCGATTATCAAGCAGATGAGCAGCCATGCATCCTGCGGCCCAGCTGGCGATTATCAAGCAGCTGAGCAGGCTAATCCCGTAACTCTGCAGGCACTGATCACGTGGCTGTCATGCGGTGATCAGGTGAAGCAGGCGCTGATCATGTGACTGCTCATGTGCTGATCAGGTAGCTGCGGCCTCAGCTGGCGATTATCAAGCAGCTGAGCAGGCATGAATCCTGCGGCCCAGCTGGCGATTATCAAGCAGATGAGTAGGCATGAATCCTGCGGCCCAGCTGGCGATTATCAAGCAGATGAGCAGGCATGAATCCTGCGGCCCAGCTGGCGATTATCAAGCAGCTGAGCAGGCATGAATCCTGCGGCCCAGCTGGCGATTATCAAGCAGATGAGCAGCCATGAATCCTGCGGCCCATTGGCGATTATCAAGCAGCTGAGCAGGCATGAATCCTGCGGCCCAGGTGGCGATTATCAAGCAGATGAGCAGGCATGAATCCTGCGGCCCAGCTGGCGATTATCAAGCAGATGAGCAGGCGTTAATCCTGCGGCCCAGCTGGCGATTATCAAGCAGATGAGCTGGCATGAATCCTGCGGCCCAGCTGGCGATTATCAAGCAGATGAGCAGGCATGAAACTGCCCAGCTGGCGTTTATCAAGCAGATGAGCAGGCATGAATCCTGATCATGGCCCAGCTGGCGATTATCAAGCAGCTGAGCAGGCATGAATCATGCGGCCCAGCTGGCGATTATCTAGCAGATGAGCAGGCATGAATCATGCGGCCCAGCTGGCGATTATCAAGCAGATGAGCAGGCATGCATCCTGCGGCCCAGCTGGCGATTATCAAGCAGCTGAGCAGGCATGAATCTCTGCGGCCCAGCTGGCGATTGTCAAGCGGTGATCAGGTGAATCCTGCGCTGATCATGCGACTTATCAAGTGATGAGCAGGCATAGAATCCTGCGGCCCATGTGCCTGGCGATTATCAAGCAGCTGAGCAGGCATGAATCCTGCGGCCCAGCTGGCGATTATCAAGCAGATGAGCAGGCATGAATCCTGCGGCCCAGCTGGCGATTATCAAGCAGCTGAGCAGGCATGAATCCTGCGGCCCAGCTGGCGATTATCAAGCAGATGAGCAGGCATGAATCCTGCGGCCCAGCTGGCGATTATCAAGCAGATGAGCAGGCATGAATCCTGCGGCCCAGCTGGCGATTATCAAACAGATGAGCAGGCATGAATCCTGCGGCCCAGCTGGCGATTATCAAGCAGATGAGCAGGCTAATCCGAATCTCTGCGGCCCAAGCTGGCGTTATCATGCAGGTGAGCAGGTGATCTGAAGAGCGCTGATCGGCCTGCTGGCGTTTATCAAGCAGATGAGCAGGCATGGATCATGCGGCCCAGCAGGCAAGAATCAAGCAGCTGAGCAGGCATGAATCTGCGGACCAGCTGGCGATTATCAAGCAGATGAGCAGGCATGAATCCTGTGGCTCAGCTGGCGTTATCAAGCAGATGAGCAGGCATGAATCCTGCGGCCCAGCTGGCGATTATCAAGCAGGTGAGCAGCCATGAATCCTGCGGCCCAGCTGGCGATTATCAAGCAGCTGAGCAGGCATGAATCCTGCGGCCCAGCTGGCGATTATCAAGCAGATGAGCAGGCATGAATCCTGCGGCCCAGCTGGCGATTATCAAGCAGATGAGCAGGCATGAATCCTGCGGCCCAGCTGGCGATTATCAAGCAGATGAGCAGCTGGCATGAATCCTGCGGCCCAGCTGGCGATTATCAAGCAGATGAGCAGCCATGAATCATGCGGCCCAGCTGGCGATTATCAAGCAGATGAGCAGGCATGAATCCTGCGGCCCAGCTGGCGATTATCAAGCAGATGAGCAGGCATGAATCCTGCGGCCCAGCTGGCGATTATCAAGCAGATGAGCAGGCATAAATCCTGCGGCCCAGCTGGCGATTATCAAGCAGCTGAGCAGGCATGAATCCTGCGGCCCAGCTGGCGATTATCAAGCAGATGAGCAGGCATGAATCCTGCGGCCCAGCTGGCGATTATCAAGCAGCTGAGCAGGCATGAATCCTGCAGCCCAGCTGGCGATTATCAAGCAGATGAGCAGGCATGAATCATGCGGCCCAGCTGGCGATTATCAAGCAGATGAGCAGGCATGAATCCTGCGGCCCAGCTGGCGATTATCAAGCAGATGAGCAGGCATGAATCCTGCGGCCCAGCTGGCGATTATCAAGCAGATGAGCAGGCATGAATCCTGCGGCCCAGCTGGCGATTATCAAGCAGATGAGCAGGCATGAATCCTGCGCCCAGCTGGCGATTATCAAGCAGCTGAGCAGGCATGAATCCTGCGGCCCAGCTGGCGATTATCAAGCAGATGAGCAGGCATGAATCCTGCGGCCCAGCTGGCGATTATCAAGCAGATGAGCAGGCATGAATCCATGCGGCCCAGCTGGCGATTATCAAGCAGCTGAGCAGGCATGAATCCTGCGGCCCAGCTGGCGATTATCAAGCAGCTGAGCAGGCATGAATCCTGCGGCCCAGCTGGCGATTATCAAGCAGATGAGCAGGCATGAATCCTGCGGCCCAGCTGGCGATTATCAAGCAGATGAGCAGGCATGCTGCGGCCCTGATTATCAGCTGGCGATTATCAAGCAGATGAGCAGGCATGAATCCTGCGGCCCAGCTGGCGATTATCAAGCAGATGAGCAGGCATGAATCCTGCGGCCCAGCTGGCGATTATCAAGCAGATGAGCAGGCATGAATCCTGCGGCCCAGCTGGCGATTATCAAGCAGCTGAGCAGGCATGAATCATGCGGCCCAGCTGGCGATTATCAAGCAGATGAGCAGGCATGAATCCTGCGGCCCAGCTGGCGATTATCAAGCAGCTGAGCAGGCATGAATCCTGCGGCCCAGCTGGCGATTATCAAGCAGATGAGCAGGCATGCATCCTGCGCTCAGCTGGCGATTATCAAGCAGCTGAGCGCTAATCCCGTAACTCAGCAGGGCTGATCACGTGCGATTATCAAGTGATCAGGTGAGCAGGCGCATGATCATCCTACTGCTGGCGATTATCAAGCAGAGCTCTCCAGGCACGGATCATGTGCCTCAGCTGGCGATTATCAAGCAGATGAGCAGGCATGAATCCTGCGGCCCAGCTGGCGATTATCAAGCAGCTGAGCAGGCATGAATCCTGCGGCCCAGCTGGCGATTATCAAGCAGATGAGCAGGCATGAATCCTGCGGCCCAGCTGGCGATTATCAAGCAGCTGAGCAGGCATGAATCCTGCGGCCCAGCTGGCGATTATCAAGCAGATGAGCAGGCATGAATCCTGCAGCCCAGCTGGCGATTATCAAGCAGATGAGCAGGCATGAATCCTGCGGCCCAGCTGGCGATTATCAAGCAGATGAGCAGGCATGAATCATGCGGCCCAGCTGGCGTTTATCAAGCAGATGAGCAGGCATGAATCCTGCGGCCCAGCTGGCGATTATCAAGCAGATGAGCAGGCATGAATCCCTGCGGCCCAGCTGGCGATTATCAAGCAGCTGAGCAGGCGCTAATCCCGTAACTCAGCAGGCCCTGATCACGTGGCTGTCATGCAGTGATCAGGTGACTGAGAGGCGCTGATCATGTGACTGCTCATGTGCTGATCAGGTAGCTCTCCAGATGCGGATCATGTGCCCAGCTGGCAATTATCAAGCAGCTGAGCAGGCATGAATCCTGCGGCCCAGCTGGCGATTATCAAGCAGATGAGCAGGCATGAATCTTGCGGCCCAGCTGGCGATTATCAAGCAGATGAGCAGGCATGAATCATGCGGCCCAGCTGGCGATTATCAAGCAGATGAGCAGGCATGCATCCTGCGGCTCAGCTGGCGATTATCAAGCAGCTGAGCAGGCGCTAATCCCGTAACTCAGCAGGCACTGATCACGTGGCTGTCATGCAGTGATCAGGTGACTGAGGCGCTGATCATGTGACTGCTCATGTGCTGATCAGGTAGCTCTCATGCGGATCATGTGCCTCAGCAGGCAGAATCAAGCAGCTGAGCAGGCATGAATCCTGCGGCCCAGCTGGCGATTATCAAGCAGATGAGCAGGCATGAATCCTGCGGCTCAGCTGGCGATTATCAAGCAGATGAGCAGGCATGAATCATGCGGCGTGGCTGGCGATTATCAAGCAGCTGAGCAGGCATGAATCCTGCGGCCCAGCTGGCGATTATCAAGCAGATGAGCAGGCATGAATCATGCGGCCCAGCTGGCGTTTATCAAGCAGATGAGCAGCCATGAATCCTGCGGCCCAGCTGGCGATTATCAAGCAGATGAGCAGGCATGAATCCTGCGGCCCAGCTGGCGATTATCAAGCAGATGAGCAGGCATGAATCCTGCGGGCCCAGCTGGCGATTATCAAGCAGCTGAGCAGGCATGAATCCTGCGGCCCAGCTGGCGATTATCAAGCAGCTGAGCAGGCATGAATCCTGTGCTCAGCTGGCGTTTATCAAGCAGAGGTGCATGAATCCTGTGACCCAGCTGGCGATTATCAAGCATGAGCAGGCTGAATCCTGCGGCCCAGCTGGCGATTATCAAGCAGATGAGCAGGCATGAATCCTGCGGCCCAGCTGGCGATTATCAAGCAGATGAGCAGGCATGAATCCTGCGGCCCAGCTGGCGATTATCAAGCAGCTGAGCAGGCATGAATCCTGCGGCCCAGCTGGCGTTTATCAAGCAGATGAGCAGGCATGAATCTGCGGCCCAGCTGGCGATTATCAAGCAGATGAGCAGGCATGAATCCTGCGGCCCAGCTGGCGATTATCAAGCAGCTGAGCAGGCATGAATCCTGCCCAGCTGGCGATTATCAAGCAGCTGAGCAGGCATGAATCCTGCGGCCCAGCTGGCGATTATCAAGCAGATGAGCAGGCATGAATCCTGCGGCCCAGCTGGCGATTATCAAGCAGATGAGCAGGCATGCTGCTGCCCAGCTGGCGATTATCAAGCAGATCATGAATCCCTGCGGCCCAGCTGGCGATTATCAAGCAGATGAGCAGGCATGAATCCTGCGGCCCAGCTGGCGATTATCAAGCAGATGAGCAGGCATGAATCCTGCGGCCCAGCTGGCGATTATCAAGCAGCTGAGCAGGCATGAATCCTGCGGCCCAGCTGGCGATTATCAAGCAGCTGAGCAGGCATGAATCCTGCGGCCCAGCTGGCGATTATCAAGCAGCTGAGCAGGCATGAATCCTGCGGCCCAGCTGGCGATTATCAAGCAGATGAGCAGGCATGAATCCTGCGGCCCAGCTGGCGATTATCAAGCAGCTGAGCAGGCATGAATCCTGCGGCCCAGCTGGCGATTATCAAGCAGATGAGCAGCCATGAATCCTGCGGCCCAGCTGGCGATTATCAAGCAGCTGAGCAGGCATGAATCCTGCGGCCCAGCTGGCGATTATCAAGCAGATGAGCAGGCATGAATCCTGCGGCCCAGCTGGCGATTATCAAGCAGATGAGCAGGCATGAATCATGCGGCCCAGCTGGCGATTATCAAGCAGATGAGCAGGCATGAATCCTGCGGCCCAGCTGGCGATTATCAAGCAGATGAGCAGGCATGAATCCTGCGGCCCAGCTGGCGATTATCAAGCAGATGAGCAGGCATGAATCCTGCGGCCCAGCTGGCGATTATCAAGCAGATGAGCAGGCATGAATCCTGCGGCCCAGCTGGCGATTATCAAGCTGATGAGCAGGCATGAATCCTGCAGCTGAGCAGGCCCAGCTGGCGATTATCAAGCAGATGAGCAGGCATGAATCTGGCCCAGCTGGCGATTATCAAGCAGATGAGCGGCGAATCATGCGGCCCAGCTGGCGATTATCAAGCAGCTGAGCAGGCATGAATCCTGCGGCCCAGCTGGCGATTATCAAGCAGATGAGCAGGCATGAATCATGCGGCCCAGCTGGCGATTATCAAGCAGCTGAGCAGGCATGAATCCTGCGGCCCAGCTGGCGATTATCAAGCAGATGAGCAGGCATGCATCCTGCGGCTCAGCTGGCGATTATCAAGCAGCTGAGCAGGGCGCTAATCCCGTAACTCAGAAGGGCTGATCACGTGGCTGTCAGCCGTGATCAGGTGACATGAGGCGCTGATCTGGCGATTATCATGTGCTGATCAGGCAGCTCTCAAGGCGGATGCTGCCCAGCTGGGATTATCAAGCAGCTGAGCAGGCATGAATCCTGCGGCCCAGCTGGCGATTATCAAGCAGCTGAGCAGGCATGAATCCTGCGGCCCAGCTGGCGATTATCAAGCAGCTGAGCAGGCATGAATCCTGCGGCCCAGCTGGCGATTATCAAGCAGATGAGCAGGCATGAATCCTGCGGCCCAGCTGGCGATTATCAAGCAGATGAGCAGGCATGAATCCTGCGGCCCAGCTGGCGATTATCAAGCAGATGAGCAGGCGCTAATCCTGCGGCTCAGCTGGCGATTATCAAGTGGCTGTCAAGGCGTGATCAGGTGACAGCAGGCGCTGATCATGTGACTGTCATGATCAGGTGCTCAGGTGATCTGCCTCAGTGCGGATCATGTGAGCTGCTCATGTGCCCAGCTGGCGAATAATCAAGCAGCTGAGCAGGCATGAATCCTGCGGCCCAGCTGGCGATTATCAAGCAGCTGAGCAGGCATGAATCCTGCGGCCCAGCTGGCGATTATCAAGCAGATGAGCAGGCATGAATCCTGCGGCCCAGCTGGCGATTATCAAGCAGATGAGCAGGCATGAATCCTGCGGCCCAGCTGGCGTTTATCAAGCAGATGAGCAGGCATGAATCCTGCGGCTCAGCTGGCGATTATCAAGCAGCTGAGCAGGCGCTAATCCCGTAACTCAGCAGGCCCTCATCACGTGACTGTCATGCGGTGATCAGGTGACTGAGGCGCTGATCATGTGACTGCTCATGTGCTGCTCATCAGGATTATCTCTCCTGAGCATCATGTGCCTCCTGCGGAAGAATCAAGCAGCTGAGCAGGCATGAATCCTGCGGCCCAGCTGGGGTTTATCAAGCAGATGAGCAGCCATTAATCCTGCGGCCCAGCTGGCGATTATCAAGCAGCTGACTACGCATGAATCATGCGGCCCAGCTGGCGATTATCAAGCAGATGAGCAGGCATGAATCCTGCGGCCAAGCTGGCGATTATCATGCAGATGTGCAGCCATGAAACCTGGGGCCCAGCGGGCGATTATCAAGCAGATGAGCAGGCATGAATCCTGCGGCCCTGCTGGCGATTATCAAGCAGCTGAGCAGGCATGAATCCTGCAGCCCAGCTGGCGATTATCAAGCAGATGAGCAGCCATGAACCATGCGGCCCAGCTGGCGATTATCAAGCAGCTGAGCAGGCATGAATCCTGCGGCCCAGCTGGCGATTATCAAGCAGATGAGCGGCCATGAATCATGCGGCCCAGGTGGCGTTTATCAAGCAGATGAGCAGCCATGAATCCTGCGGCCCTGCTGGCGATTATCAAGCAGCTGAGCAGGCATGAATCCTGCAGCCCAGCTGGCGATTATCAAGCAGATGAGCAGGCATGAATCATGCGGCCCAGCTGGCGATTATCAAGCAGATGAGCAGGCATGAATCATGCAGCCCAGCTGGCGATTATCAAGCAGATGAGCAGGCATGAATCATGCGATCAGCTGGCGATTATCAAGCAGATGAGCAGGCATGAATCATGCGGCCCAGCTGGCGATTATCAAGCACATGAGCAGGCATAAATCATGCGACCCAGCTGGCGATTATCAAGCAGCTGAGCAGGCATGAATCCTGCGGCCCAGCTGGCGATTATCAAGCAGCTGAGCACGCATGAATCATGCGGCCCAGCTGGGGTTTATCAAGCAGATGAGCAGCCATGAATCCTGCGGCCCAGCTGGCGATTATCAAGCAGCTGAGCAGGCATGAATCCTGCGGCCCAGCTGGGGTTTATCAAGCAGCTGAGCAGGCATGAATCCTGCGGCCCAGCTGGCGATTATCAAGCAGCTGAGCACGCATGAATCATGCGGCCCAGCTGGGGATTATCAAGCAGATGAGTAGCCATGAATCCTGCAGCCCAGCTGGCGATTATCAAGCAGATGAGCAGACATGAATCCTGCGGCCCATTGGCGATTATCATGCAGATGTGAAGCCATGAAACCTGGGGGCCGGCGGGCGATTATCAAGCAGCTGAGCAGGCATGAATCCTGCGGCCCAGCTGGCGATTATCAAGCAGATGAGCAGGCATGAATCCTGCGGTCCAGCTGGCGATTATCAAGCAAATGAGCAGGCATGAATCATGCGGCCCAGGGGGCGATTATCAAGCAGCTGAGCAGGCATGAATCCTGCGGCCCAGCTGGCGATTATCAAGCAGCTGAGCAGGCATGAATCCTGCGGCCCAATTGGCGATTATCAAGCAAAGAGCAGCCATGAATCATGCGGCCCAGGTGGCGATTATCAAGCAGATGAGCAGGCATGCATCCTGCCGCTCAGCTGGCGATATCAAGCAGCTGAGTAGGCGTTAATCCTGTAACTCCGCAGGCACTGATCACGTGGCTGTCATGCCGTGATCAGGTGACTGATAGGCGCTGATCATGTGACTGCTCATGTGTTGATCAGGTAGCTCTCCTGAACGGATCATGTGCCTCAGCAGGCAAGAATCAAGCAGCTGAGCAGGCATGAATCCTGCGGCCCAGCTGGCGATTATCTAGCAGATGAGCAGGCATGAATCATGCGGCCCAGCTGGCGATTATCAAGCAGATGAGCAGGTATGAATCATGCGGCACAATGGCGATTATCAAGCAGCTGAGAAGGCATGAATCCTGCGGCCCAGCTGGCGATTATCAAGTAGATGAGCAGGCATGAATCATGCGGCCCAGCTGGCGATTATCAAGCAGATGAGCAGGCATGAATCCTCCGGCCCAGCTGGCGATTATCAAGCAGATGAGCAGGCATGAATCATGCGGCCCAGCGGGCGATTACCAAGCAGCTGAGCAGGCATGAATCCTGCGGCCCAGCTTGCGATTATCAAGTAGATGAGCAGCCATGAATCCTGCGGCTCAGCTGGCGATTATCAAGCAGCTGAGCAGGCGCTAATCCCGTAACTCAGCAGGCACTGATCACGTGGCTGTCATGCAGTGATCAGGTGACTGAGAGGTGCTGATCATGTGACTGCTCAAGTGCTGATCAGGGAGCTCTCCAACACGGATCATGTGCCTCAGCAGGCAAGAATTAAGCAGCTGAGCAGGCATGAATCCTGCGTCCCAATGGCGATTATCAAGCAACTGAGTAGGCATGAATCCTGCGGCCCAGCTGACGATTATCAAGCAGGTGAGCAGGCATGAATCATGCGGCCCAGCTGGCGATTATCAAGCAGCTGAGCAGGCATGAATCATGCAGCCCAGTTGGCGTTTATCAAGGAGATGAGCAGCCATGAATTCTGCTGCCCAGCGGGCGATTATCAAGCAGCTGAGCAGGCTTGAATCCTGCGGCCTAGTTGGCGATTATCAAGCAGATGTGCAGGCATGAATCCTGCGGCCCAGCTGGCGATTATCAAGCAGATGAACAGGCATGAATCATGCGGCTCAGCTGGCGATTATCTAGCAGATGAGCAGGCATGCATCCTGTGGCTCAGCTGGCGATTATCAAGCAGCTGAGCAGGCGCTAATCCCTTAATTCAGCAGGCACTGATCACGTGGCTGTCATGCAGTGATCAGGTGACTGAGAGGCGCTGATCATGTGACTGCTCATGTGCTGATCAGGTAACTCTCCTGCACGGATCATGTGCCTCAGAAGGCAAGAATCAAGCAGCTGAGCAGGGATGAATCCTGCGGCCCAGCTGGCGACTATCAAGTAGATGAGCAGGCATGAATCATGCGGCCCAGCTTCCGATTATGAAGCAGATGAGCAGGCATGAATCATGCAGCGTAGCTGGCGATTATCAAGCAGCTGAGCAGGCATGAATCCTGCGGCCCAGCTGGCGATTATCAAGCAGATGAGCAGCCATGAATCATGCGGCCCAGCTGGCGTTTGTCAAGCAGATGAGCAGCCATGAATCCTGCGGCCCAGCTGGCGTTTATCAAGCAGCTGAGCAGGCATGAATCCTGCTGCCCAGCTGGCGCTTATCAAGCAGATGAGCAGGCATGAATCCTGCGGCCCAATTGGCGATTATCAAGCAAAGAGCAGCCATGAATCATGCGGCCCAGGTGGCGATTATCAAGCAGATGAGCAGGCATGCATCCTGCCGCTCAGCTGGCGATTATCAAGCAGCTGAGTAGGCGTTAATCCTGTAACTCCGCAGGCACTGATCACGTGGCTGTCATGCCGTGATCAGGTGACTGATAGGCGCTGATCATGTGACTGCTCATGTGTTGATCAGGTAGCTCTCCTGAACGGATCATGTGCCTCAGCAGGCAAGAATCAAGCAGCTGAGCAGGCATGAATCCTGCGGCCCAGCTGGCGATTATCAAGCAGATGAGCAGGCATGAATCCTGCGGCCCAGCTGGCGATTATCAAGCAGATGAGCAGGTATGAATCATGCGGCACAATGGCGATTATCAAGCAGCTGAGAAGGCATGAATCCTGCGGCCCAGCTGGCGATTATCAAGCAGATGAGCAGGCATGAATCATGCGGCCCAGCTGGCGATTATCAAGCAGATGAGCAGGCATGAATCCTGCGGCCCAGCTGGCGATTATCAAGCAGATGAGCAGGCATGAATCTGCGGCCCAGCTGGCGATTATCAAGCAGCTGAGCAGGCATGAATCCTGCGGCCCAGCTGGCGATTATCAAGCAGATGAGCAGCCATGAATCCTGCGGCTCAGCTGGCGATTATCAAGCAGCTGAGCAGGCGCTAATCCCGTAACTCAGCAGGCACTGATCACGTGGCTGTCATGCAGTGATCAGGTGACTGAGAGGTGCTGATCATGTGACTGCTCATGTGCTGATCAGGAGCTCTCCAACACGGATCATGTGCCTCAGCAGGCAAGAATCAAGCAGCTGAGCAGGCATGAATCCTGCGTCCCAATGGCGATTATCAAGCAACTGAGTAGGCATGAATCCTGCGGCCCAGCTGACGATTATCAAGCAGGTGAGCAGGCATGAATCATGCGGCCCAGCTGGCGATTATCAAGCAGATGAGCAGGCATGAATCATGCAGCCCAGTTGGCGTTTATCAAGGAGATGAGCAGCCATGAATTCTGCTGCCCAGCGGGCGATTATCAAGCAGCTGAGCAGGCTTGAATCCTGCGGCCTAGTTGGCGATTATCAAGCAGATGTGCAGGCATGAATCCTGCGGCCCAGCTGGCGATTATCAAGCAGATGAACAGGCATGAATCATGCGGCTCAGCTGGCGATTATCTAGCAGATGAGCAGGCATGCATCCTGTGGCTCAGCTGGCGATTATCAAGCAGCTGAGCAGGCGCTAATCCCTTAATTCAGCAGGCACTGATCACGTGGCTGTCATGCAGTGATCAGGTGACTGAGAGGCGCTGCGTTTGTGACTGCTCATGTGCTCATCAGGTAACTCTCCTGCACGGATCATGTGCCTCAGAAGGCAAGAATCAAGCAGCTGAGCAGGGATGAATCCTGCGGCCCAGCTTGCGATTATGAAGCAGATGAGCAGGCATGAATCATGCAGCCCAGCTGGCGATTATCAAGCAGATGAGCAGGCATGAATCATGCAGCCCAGCTGGCGATTATCAAGCAGCTGAGCAGGCATGAATCCTGCGGCCCAGCTGGCGATTATCAAGCAGATGAGCAGCCATGAATCATGCGGCCCAGCTGGCGTTTGTCAAGCAGATGAGCAGCCATGAATCCTGCGGCCCAGCTGGCGTTTATCAAGCAGCTGAGCAGGCATGAATCCTGCTGCCCAGCTGGCGCTTATCAAGCAGATGAGCAGGCATGAATCCTGCAGCCCAGCTGGCGATTATCAAGCAGATGAGCAGCCATGAATCCTGGGGCCCAGCTGGCGATTATCAAGCAGCTGAGCAGGCATGAATCCTGCGGCCCAGCTGGCGATTATCAAGCAGATGAGCAGGCATGAATCCTGCGGCCCAGCTGGCGATTATCAAGCAGATGAGCAGGCATGAATCATGCGGCCCAGCTGGCGATTATCAAGCAGATGAGCAGGCATGAATCCTGCGGCCCAGCTGGCGATTATCAAGCAGATGAGCAGGCATGAATCATGCGGCCCAGCTGGCGATTATCAAGCAGCTGAGCAGGCGCTAATCCCGTAATTCAGCAGGCACTGATCACGTGGCTGTCATGCCGTGATCAGGTGACTGATAGGCGCTGATCATGTGACTGCTCATGTGTTGATCAGGTAGCTCTCCTGAACGGATCATGTGCCTCAGCAGGCAAGAATCAAGCAGCTGAGCAGGCATGAATCCTGCGGCCCAGCTGGCGATTATCTAGCAGATGAGCAGGCATGAATCATGCGGCCCAGCTGGCGATTATCAAACAGATGAGCAGGTATGAATCATGCGGCACAATGGCGATTATCAAGCAGCTGAGAAGGCATGAATCCTGCGGCCCAGCTGGCGATTATCAAGTAGATGAGCAGGCATGAATCCTGCGGCCCAGCTGGCGATTATCTAGCAGATGAGCAGGCATGAATCATGCGGCCCAGCTGGCGATTATCAAACAGATGAGCAGGTATGAATCATGCGGCCCAGCTGGCGATTATCAAGCAGCTGAGCAGGCATGAATCCTGCGGCCCAGCTGGCGATTATCAAGCAGATGAGCAGGCATGAATCCTGCGGCCCAGCTGGCGATTATCAAGCAGATGAGCAGGCATGAATCCTGCGGCCCAGCTGGCGATTATCAAGCAGCTGAGCAGGCATGAATCCTGCGGCCCAGCTTGGCGATTATCAAGCAGATGAGCAGCCATGAATCCTGCGGCTCAGCTGGCGATTATCAAGCAGCTGAGCAGGCGCTAATCCCGTAACTCAGCAGGCACTGATCACGTGGCTGTCATGCAGTGATCAGGTGACTGAGAGGTGCTGATCATGTGACTGCTCAAGTGCTGATCAGGGAGCTCTCCAACACGGATCATGTGCCTCAGCAGGCAAGAATTAAGCAGCTGAGCAGGCATGAATCCTGCGTCCCAATGGCGATTATCAAGCAACTGAGTAGGCATGAATCCTGCGGCCCAGCTGACGATTATCAAGCAGGTGAGCAGGCATGAATCATGCGGCCCAGCTGGCGATTATCAAGCAGATGAGCAGGCATGAATCATGCAGCCCAGTTGGCGTTTATCAAGGAGATGAGCAGCCATGAATTCTGCTGCCCAGCTGGCGATTATCAAGCAGCTGAGCAGGCTTGAATCCTGCGGCCCAGTTGGCGATTATCAAGCAGATGTGCAGGCATGAATCCTGCGGCCCAGCTGGCGATTATCAAGCAGATGAACAGGCATGAATCATGCGGCTCAGCTGGCGATTATCTAGCAGATGAGCAGGCATGCATCCTGTGGCTCAGCTGGCGATTATCAAGCAGCTGAGCAGGCGCTAATCCCTTAATTCAGCAGGCACTGATCACGTGGCTGTCATGCAGTGATCAGGTGACTGAGAGGCGCTGATCATGTGACTGCTCATGTGCTGATCAGGTAACTCTCCTGCACGGATCATGTGCCTCAGAAGGCAAGAATCAAGCAGCTGAGCAGGGATGAATCCTGCGGCCCAGCTGGCGACTATCAAGTAGATGAGCAGGCATGAATCATGCGGCCCAGCTTGCGATTATGAAGCAGATGAGCAGGCATGAATCATGCAGCCCAGCTGGCGATTATCAAGCAGCTGAGCAGGCATGAATCCTGCGGCCCAGCTGGCGATTATCAAGCAGATGAGCAGCCATGAATCATGCGGCCCAGCTGGCGTTTGTCAAGCAGATGAGCAGCCATGAATCCTGCGGCCCAGCTGGCGTTTATCAAGCAGCTGAGCAGGCATGAATCCTGCTGCCCAGCTGGCGCTTATCAAGCAGATGAGCAGGCATGAATCCTGCAGCCCAGCTGGCGATTATCAAGCAGATGATCAGCCATGAAACCTGGGGCCCAGCCTGCGATTATCAAGCAGCTGAGCAGGCATGAATCCTGCGGCCCAGCTGGCGATTATCAAGCAGATGAGCAGGCATGAATCCTGCAGCCCAGCTGGCGATTATCAAGCAGATGATCAGCCATGAATCCTGGGGCCCAGCTGGCGATTATCAAGCTGATGAGCAGGCATGAATCATGAGGCCCAGCTGGCGATTATCAAGCAGATGAGCAGGCATGAATCATGCGGCCCAGCTGGCGATTATCAAGCAGCTGAGCAGGCATGAATCCTGCGGCCCAGCTGGCGATTATCAAGCAGATGAGCAGGCATGAATCATGCGGCCCAGCAGCCGATTATCAAGCAGCTGAGCAGGCATGAATCCTGCGGCCTAGCTGGCGATTATCAAGCAGATGAGCAGGCATGCATCCTGCCGCTCAGCTGGCGATATCAAGCAGCTGATCAGGCGCTAATCCCGTAACTCAGAAGGCACTGATCACGTGGCTGTCATGCCGTGATCAGGTGACTGATAGGCGCTGATCATGTTACTGCTCATGTGCTGATCAAGGAGCTCTCCAACACGGATCATGTGCCTCAGCAGGCAAGAATTAAGCAGCTGAGCAGGCATGAATCCTGCGTCCCAATGGCGATTATCAAGCAGCTGAGCAGGCATGAATCCTGCGGCCCAGCTGGCGATTATCAAGCAGATGAGCAGGCATGAATCCTGCGGCCCAGCTGGCGATTATCAAGCAGATGAGCAGGCATGCATCCTGCGGCTCAGCTGGCGATTATCAAGCAGCTGAGCAGGCGCTAATCCCGTAACTCAGAAGGCACTGATCAAGTGGCTGTCAAGCCGTGATCAGGTGACAGAGAGGCGCTGATCATGTGACTGCTCATGTGCTGATCAGGAAGCTCTCCTGCACGGATCATGTGCCTCAGTAGGCAAGAATCAAGCAGCTGAGCAGGCATGAATCCTGCGGCCCAGCTGGCGATTATCAAGCAGTTGAGCAGGCATGAATCCTGCGGCCCAGCTGGCGATTATCAAGCAGCTGAGCAGGCATGAATCCTGCGGCCCAGCTGGCGATTATCAAGCAGATGAGCAGGCATGAATCATGCGCGCCCAGCTGGCGTTTATCAAGCAGATGAGCAGGCATGAATCCTGCGGCCCAGCTGGCGATTATCAAGCAGATGAGCAGGCATGAATCCTGCGGCTCAGCTGGCGATTATCAAGCAGCTGAGCAGGCGAATCCGTAACTCAGCAGACCCTGATCACGTGACTGTCATGCAGTGATCAGGTGACTGAGAGGCGCTGATCGCGTGACTGCTCATGCGATGATCAGGTAGCTCTCAGGCGCGAATCATGTGCCTGCCCAGCTGGCGATTATCAAGCAGCTGAGCAGGCATGAATCCTGCGGCCCAGCTGGCGAGTTTATCAAGCAGATGAGCAGCCATGAATCCTGCGGCCCAGCTGGCGATTATCAAGCAGCTGAGCAGGCGCGAATCTGCGGCCCAGCTGGCGATTATCAAGCAGATGAGCAGGCATGAATCCTGCGCCCAGCTGGCGATTATCAAGCAGATGAGCAGGCATGAATCCTGCGGCCCAGCTGGCGATTATCATGCAGATGAGCAGCCATGAAACCTGCGGCCCAGCTGGCGATTATCAAGCAGATGAGCAGGCATGAATCCTGCGGCCCAGCTGGCGATTATCAAGCAGCTGAGCAGGCATGAATCCTGCGGCCCAGCTGGCGATTATCAAGCAGATGAGCAGCATGAACCATGCGGCCCAGCTGGCGATTATCAAGCAGCTGAGCAGGCATGAATCCTGCGGCCCAGCTGGCGATTATCAAGCAGATGAGCAGCCATGAATCATGCGGCCCAGCTGGCGTTTATCAAGCAGATGAGCAGGCATGAATCCTGCGGCCCAGCTGGCGATTATCAAGCAGCTGAGCAGGCATGAATCCTGCAGCCCAGCTGGCGATTATCAAGCAGATGAGCAGGCATGAATCATGCGCGCCCAGCTGGCGACTTATCAAGCAGCTGAGCAGGCATGAATCCTGCGCGTTTATCAAGAGCGAGCAGCCATGAACCCCGGGCGCCCAGCTGGCGATTATCAAGCAGCTGAACAGGCATGAATCCTGCTGCCCAGCTGGCGTTTATCAAGCAGCTGAGCAGCCATGAACCCCATGCCCAGCTGGCGATTATCAGGCAGCTGAGCACGCATGAATCCTGCAAGCCCAGCTGGGGATTATCAAGCAGATGAGTAGCCATGAATCCTGCAGCCCAGCCGGCGTTATCAGCAGATGACAGACATGAATCCTCAAGCCCAGCTGCTGGCGATTATCAGCAGCTGAGCAGG
>NW_027220282.1:0-33647 GCF_027580195.1 Bos mutus
AGCCACATGTTCAGTGCATGATCAGCCAGGTGATCAGTGAATGATCAGCCATGTGATCAGTCATGTGATCATTGTATGATCAGCCACGTGAACAGTGCGTGCTCAGTCACGTGATTAGCGCCTGCTGAGCTGCGTGATTCCTGCCTGCTCATCTGCTTCTTAAGTGCCAGCTGAGCTGAGACATTCCTGCCTGCTCATCTGCTTCTTAATTGCCAGATGAGCTGAGACATTCCTGCCTGCTCATCTGCTTGACAATTGCCAGCTGAGCCATGTGATTCCTGCCTGCTCAGCTGCTTGATTGTGCCAGCTGTGCAGCGGTGATTTGTCACAGCTGAGGTCCAAGGTGTGCCTGCTGATTGCGTGATTGATCGTGCCTGCTCAGCGATCAGTGCGCGTGATCAGTGCGTGATCAGCCCGCGTGATCAGTGCATGATCAGCCACGTGAGCAGTGCGTGTGCGTGATCAGCGCGTGATCAGTGTATGATCAGCCAGTGATCAGTGCATGGGCAGTCACGTGATCAGTGCATGATCAGACATGTGATCAGTGCATGATCAGTCACGTGATCAGTGTATCATCAGCCAGCCACGTGATCAGTGTGCACGTGATCAGTGCATGATCAGCGTGATCAGTGCATGATCAGCCACGTGATCGGTGCATGATCAGTCCGTGAAAAGTGGATGATAGCGAAGTGATCAGTGCATGATCAGTCACGTGATAAGTGCATGATCAGCCACGTGATCAGTGCATGATCAACCACGTGATCAGTGCATGATAGCCATGTGATCAGTGCATGATCAGTCGCGTGATCAGTGTATGATCAGCCACGTGATCAGTGTGCGCGATCAGCCACGTGTTTTGTGCATGATCAGTCACGTGATCAGTGTATGATCATCCGTGATCAGTGCATGATCCCATCACGTGATCAGTGCATGATCAGCCACGTTATCTGTGCATGATCAGTCACGTGATAAGGTGCATGATCAGTCACGTGATCAGTGCATGATCAGCCACGTGATCAGTGCATGATCAGTCACGTGATCAGTGCATGATCAGCCAGGTTACCAGTGTGCATGATCAGCCACATGTTCAGTGCGATCAGACCGCGTGATCAGTGAATGATAAACCACGTGATCAGTGCATGATCAGTCACGTGATCAGTGTATGATCAACCACGTGATCAGTGCATGATCAGCCACGTGATCAGTGATTGATCAGTCGTGATCAGTGCATGATCATCCACGTGATCAGTGCATGATCAGTCACGTGATCAGTGTATGATAGCCACGTGATCAGTGCATGATTCGTCACGTGATCAGTGCATGATCAGCCAGGTGATCTGTGCATGATCAGCCACGTGATCAGTGCATGATCAGCCACGTGATCAGTGAATGATCAGCCATGTGATCAGTCATGTGATCGCGTGATCAGTGTATGATCAGCCACGTGATCAGTGCATGATCAGTCACGTGATCAGTAGGGCCTGATCAGCCGCGTGATTCAGTGCCTGATCATCTGCGTGATCAGTGCCAGATGAGCTGTGTGATCAGTGCATGCTCATCTGCGTGATCAGTGCATGATCAGCTCACGTGATCAGTGTGATTCCTGCCTGATCAGCTGATCGATCAGTGTGCCAGCTGTGATCAGTGCGTGATCGTGTGCATGATGAGCGCGTGATCATCAGTGCATGATCATTGCGTGATTCGTGCCTGATCAGCTCGTGATCGGTGCCTGATCAGCCACGTGATCAGTGCATGATCAGCCATGTGATCAGTGCATGATCAGTGACGTGATCGGTGCCATTCAGTCACGTGATCAGTGCATGATCAGTCACGTGATCAGTGCATGATCAGCCACGTGATCAGTGCATGATCAGCCGCGTGATCAGTGTATGATCAGCCACGTGATCAGTGCATGTGTGCAGTCACGTGATCAGTGTATGATCAGCCCGTGATCAGTGATCAGTGCATGGGCAGTCTCGTTATCAGTGCATGATCAGGCACGTGATCAGTGCATGATCAGTCACGTGATCAGTGTATGATCAGCCACGTGATCAGTGCATGATCAGCCACGTGATCAGTGCATGATCAGCCACGTGATCAGTGCATGATCAGTCACGTGATCAGTGCATGATCAGTCACGTGATCAGTGCATCAACATCCACGTGATCAGTGCATGATCAGACACGTGATGTGTGCATGATCAGCCACGTAATCAGTGTATGATCAGTTTCGTGATCAGTGCATGATAAGCCACGTGATCTGTGCATGATCAGTCACGTGATCAGTGCATGATCCGCCACGTGATCAGTGCATGATCAGGCACGTGATCAGTGCATGATCAGTCACGTGATCAGTGCATGATCAGTCACGTGATCAGTGCATGATCAGCCACGTGATCAGTGCATGATCAGTCACGTGATCAGTGCATGATCAGTCACGTGATCAGTTCATGTGCAGTCTGGTGATCAGTGTATGATCAGTCCCGTGATCAGTGCATGATCAGCCACGTGATCAGTGCATGATCAGTCACGTGATCAGTGCATGATCAGCCACGTGATCAGTGCATGATCAGCCACGTGATCAGTGCATGATCAGCCCGTGATCAGTGCATGATCAGCCACGTGATCAGTGCATGATCAGCCACGTGATCAGTGCATGATCAGTCACGTGATCAGTGCATGATCAGTCACGTGATGCATGATGTGCATGATCAGCAGTGCATGATCAGTGCATGATCAGCCAGGTGATCAGTGCGTGATCAGATCAGTCGTGATCAGTGCATGATCAGCCACGTGATCAGTGCATGATCAGCCACGTGATCAGTGCATGATCAGCCACGTGATCAGTGCATGATCAGTCTCGTGATCTGTGCATGATCAGTCACGTGATCAGTGCATGATCAGCCCGTGATCAGTGCATGATCAGTCACGTGATCAGTGCATGATCAGACGCGTGATCAGTGCATGCACAGTCACGTGATCAGTGCATGATCAGCCACGTGATCAGTGCATGATCAGCCACGTGATCAGTGCATGATCAGCCACGTGATCAGTGCATGATCAGGCACGTGATCTGTGCATGATCAGTCACGTGATCAGTGCATGATCAGCCACGTGATCAGTGCATGATCAGGCACGTGATCAGTGTATGATCAGTCATGTGATCAGTGTATGATCAGTCACGTGATCAGTGCATGATCAGCCACATGATCAGTGCATGATCAGCCACGTGATCAGTGCATGATCAGCCACGTGATCAGTGCATGATCAGGCGCGTGATCAGTGCATGATCAGTCGCGTGATCAGTGCATGATCAGTCACGTGATCAGTGCATGATCAGTCGCGTGATCAGTGCATGATCAGCCCGCGTGATCAGTGCATGATCAGCCACGTGATCAGTGCATGATCAGTGATCGTGATCAGTGCATGATCAGTCACGTGATCAGTGCATGATCAGCCGCGTGATCAGTGCATGATCAGTCACGTGATCAGTGCATGATCAGTCACGTGATCAGTGCATGATCAGCCACGTGATCAGTGCATGATCAGTTGCGTGATCAGTGCATGATCAGCCACGTGATCAGTGCATGATCAGCCACCGTGATCAGTGCATGATCAGTCACGTGATCAGTGCATGCCGTGATCAGTCACGTGATCAGTGCATGATCAGCCACGTGATCAGTGCATGATCAGTCACGTGTGATCAGTGCATGATCAGCCACGTGATCAGTGCATCATCATCCACGTGATCAGTGCATGATCAGTCACGTGATCAGTGCATGATCAGGCCACGTGATCAGTGCATGATCAGTCACGTGATCAGTGCATGATCAGCCACGTGATCAGTGCATGATCAGCCACGTGATCAGTGCATGATCAGCCGCGTGATCAGTGCATGATCAGTCACGTGATCAGTGTATGATCAGCCACGTGATCAGTGCATGATCAGCCCGTGAGTTCTGTGCATGATCAGTCGCGTGATCAGTGCATGATCATCCACGTGATCAGTGCATGATCAGCCACGTGATCAGTGCATGATCAGCCACGTGATCTGTGCATGATCAGCCACGTGATCAGTGCATGATCAGTCACGTGATCAGTGTCCATGATAGCCGCGTGATCAGTGCATGATCAGTCATCAGCCACGTGATCAGTGCATGATCAGCCAGGTGATCAGTGCATGATCAGCCACGTGTTCAGTGCATGATCAGCCACGTGATCAGTGCATGATCAAACCACGTGATCAGTGCATGATCAGTCACGTGATCAGTGCATGATCAGCCACGTGATCAGTGCATGATCAGCCACGTGATCAGTGCATGATCAGTCACGTGATCAGTGCATGATCAGCCACGTGATCAGTGCATGATCAGTCACGTGATCAGTGATGAGTCACGTGATCAGTGTGCATGATCAGTCACGTGATCAGTGCATGATCAGCCACGTGATCAGTGCATGATCAGCCACGTGATCACGTGCATGATCAGCCACGTGATCAGTGCATGATCAGCCACATGATCAGTGCATGATCAGTCACATGATCAGTGCATGATCAGTCACGTGATCAGTGCATGATCAGTCACGTGATCAGTGCATGATCAGTAACGTGATCAGTGTGCATGATCAGCCACGTGATCAGTGCATGATCAGTCACGTGATCAGTGCATGATCAGCCACGTGATCAGTGCATGATCAGCCACGTGATCAGTGAATGATCAGCCACGTGATCAGTCATGTGATCAGTGTGCATGATCAGCCACGTGATCAGTGCATGATCAGTCACGTGATCAGTGCATGATCAGCCGCGTGATCAGTGCATGATCAGCCATCTGATCAGTGCCAGCTGTCAGCTGTGACATTCCTGCCTGATCATCTGCGTGATCAATGCCCATCTGAGCTGTGATCAGTGCATGATCTGCTCATCTGTGATCAGTGCATGATCAGCTGCGTGATCAGTGCATGATCATGTGCGTGATCAGTGCATGATGATCAGTGCGTGATTCCTGCCTGATCATCTGCGTGATCAGTGCATGATCAGCCACGTGATCAGTGCATGATCAGCTGCGTGATCAGTGATCAGATCACGTGATCAGTGCATGATCATTTCATCATCAGCTGCTGATTGCGTGTGAGTGGTGCATGCTCAGCTCACGTGATCAGTGCATGATCAGCCACGTGATCAGTGCATGATTGCCACGTGATCAGTGCATGCATGATCAGTGACATGATCAGTGCCATTCAGCCACGTGATCAGTGCATGATCAGTCACGTGATCAGTTCCTGATCAGTCACGTGATCAGTGCATGATCAGCCACGTGATCAGTGCATGATCAGCCACGTGATCAGTGCATGATCAGTCACGTGATCAGTGCATGATCATTCACGTGATCAGTGTGAATTTCAGTCACGTGATCAGTGCATGATCAGCCACGTGATCAGTGCATGATCAGTCACGTGATCAGTGCATGATCAGCCACGTGATCAGTGCATGATCAGATCAGTGCGTGATCAGTGCATGATCAGCCACGTGATCAGTGCATGTGCAGTCACGTGATCAGTGTATGATCAGCCTCGTGATCAGTGCATGATCAGCCACGTGATCAGTGCATGATCAGTCACGTGATCAGTGCATGATCAGCCACGTGATCAGTGCATGATCAGTCACGTGACCAGTGCATGATCCGCCACATGATTAGTGCATGATCAGCCACGTGATCAGTGCATGATCAGCCACGTGATCAGTGCATGATCAGTCACGTGATCAGTGCATGCCCAGTCACGTGATCAGTGCATGATCAGACACGTGATCAGTGCATGATCAGTCACGTGATCAGTGCATGATCAGCCCCGTGATCAGTGCATGATCAGCCACGTGATCAGTGTGCATGATCAGTCACGTGATCAGTTGAATGATCAGCCACGTGATCTGTGCATGATCAGCCCACGTGATCAGTGCATGATCAGCCACGTGATCAGTGCATGATCAACCACGTGATCAGTGCATGATCAGTCACGTGATCAGTGCATGATCAATCACGTGATCAGTGCATGATCAGCCACGTGATCAGTGCATGATCAGTCACGTGATCAGTGCATGATCAGCCACGTGATCAGTGAATGATGCACGTCAGTGATCAGCCCGTGATCAGTGCATGATCAGCGCGTGATCAGTGCATGATCAGTCACGTGATCAGTGCATGATCAGACACGTGATCAGTGCATGATCAGCCACGTGATCAGTGCATGTGTATGATCAGCCACGTGATCAGTGCATGATCAGCCACGTGATCAGTGCATGATCAGCCACCGTGATCAGTGCATGATCAATCACGTGATCTGTGCATGATCAGTCACGTGATCAGTGCATCATCATCCACATGATCAGTGCATGATCAGTGTGCGTGATCAGGTGCATGATCAGCCACGTGATCAGTGCATGATCAGTCGTGTGATCAGTGCATGCAGTCACGTGATCAGTGCATGATCAGCCACGTGATCAGTGCATGATCAGCCACGTGATCAGTGCATGATCAGCCACGTGATCAGTGCATGATCAGTCACGTGATCAGTGCATGATCAGTCACGTGATCAGTGCATGATCAGCCACGTGATCAGTGCATGATCAGCCGCGTGATCGTGATCAGTGCATGATCATTTGCGTGATCAGTGCATGATCAGTGCATGATCAGTGATCAGTGCATGATCAGCCACGTGATCAGTGCATGATCAGCCATGTGATCAGTGCATGCACAGTCACGTGATTAGTGTATGATCAGCTTCGTGATCAGTGCATGATCAGCCACGTGATCAGTGCATGATCAGCCACGTGATCAGTGCATGATCAGCCACGTGATCAGTGCATGATATCCACGTGACCAGTTCAAAATCAGTCACGAGATCAGTGCATGATAGCCACGTGATCACTGTATTATCAGCCACGTGATCAGTGCATGATCAGCCACGTGATCAGTGCATGATAGCAACCTGATCAGTGCATGATAAGCATCGTGATTAGTGCATGATAAGATACGTGATCAGTGTACGATCAGACATGTGATCAGTGCATGATCAGCCACGTGATCAGTGTATGATCTGCCACGTGATGAGTGCATGATTCGCAACGTGATTAGTGCATGATCAGCCACGTGATCAGTGTATCATTAGCCACGTGATCAGTGCAATATCATCCACGTGATCAGTGCATGCACAGTCACGTGATCAGTGTATGATCAGCTTCATGATCAGTTCAAGATCAGCCACGCATCAGATCATGGCCGCCACGAGTTCAGTGCATGATCAGTCTAAGTGATCAGTGTATGATCATCCATGATCAGTGTATGCCCCCACCGTGATTAGTGCGCCGATCAGCCACATTATAAGTGCATGATCAGTTACATGATAAGAGGCCTGCACAGTCACATGATCAGTTCAAGATAGCCATGTGATCAGTGCCTGATCATCCACGTGATCGTGCATGCGCAGGTCATGTGATCGGTGCATGAGCAGTCGCGTGATCAGTGCATGATCAGCCACTTGATCGATGCAAGATAAATACTGATCAGTGCATGGTTAGTTACGTGATCAATGTATGATTAGTCACGGTGATCGGTGCATGCACAGCCACGTGATCGGTGCATGATCAGTCACGTGATCAGTGCATGATAGTCATGTGATCAGTGCATGATATCCCGCGTGATCAGTGTATGATCGCAGGTGATCATTGCATGTTCCAGCCACGTGATCACTGCCTCACCATCCCGTGATCAGGTCATACGCAGTCATGCGAAAGTGGATGATCATCGAAGCGATCAATTGCATGATCCAGTCATGTGATCAGTGCATGATAGCTACCACGTGATCAGAGCATGAACAACCGCGTTATCAGTGCTTATTAGCCAGGTGATCAGTACATGATGGGCCGCGTGATCGTGCCTGCTCATCTGTTGATAGTGCATGCCAGCCGAGTTCTGTGCATGATCATTCTGATCATCATGATCATCCACATGACAGTGTATGCAGAGCACCGTGATCATTTGCCTGCTCACCACATTATGATAGCCATGATCAGTGACATGACAGCTACGTCCGATCATTGCATGATAGCCACGTGATAAGTGCCTGATCAGTCACGTGATCAGTGCATGATAGCCCACATGATCAGTGCATGATAGTCCACCAGATCCAGTGCATGATAAGTCACGGATCGTGCCATGATAAGCCACCTGATCCAGTGCATGATATCCATGTCAGGTGACTGGTCACCTGATCGGTGAATGACGCAGACGTTATCAGTGCGATCAGCCATGTGATCAGTGCATGATAGCCAGGTGATCAGTGCATGATCATTTAGTGATCAGTGTATGATCGCAGGTGCCAGTGCATGTTCAGCCCACGTGATCACTACCAGTGCATGATCAGGTCATACGATCAGTGCAGTGGATCATAGCTGTGATCAGGTGCATGATCAGTCACGTGATCAGTGCATGATCAGCCAGGTGATCAGAGCATGATAGTCAATGTGATCAGTGCATGATAGCCACCTGATCAGTGCATGATCAGTCCACGTGATCAGGGCATGCTCCAGCCGCGTGATCAGTGTATGATCAGCCAGGGAAAAGTGCACAGTCGCAGACGTGATCAGTGAATGACAGACACGCGATCGTGCGCTGCGTCGTGATGCTTGCGTCACGCCATTATCTGTACGGATCAGTTGCTAAGGGCATGCATAATCACGCCAGATCAGTCCAAGATAGCCCGCGTGATAAGTGTGCCTGATCAGTCAGATGCGTGATCAGTGCATGACCAGCTCGATTACCTGCGCATGATCAGCCGCATACGATTCCTGCGATCATCTGCGTGATCAGTGAATGCCGAGCCATTTGGTCAGTGCATGATCATCCTGTTGATAAGTTCCAGTCAACCCGCGGTGATTCAGTGAATGCACAGCCGAGATCAGTGTGATCGGTCTAGTGATCGGTGCATGATCATCCCAGACTTTTACCATGCCCAGTCACGTGATTCAATGTATGATCAGCCACGTGATCAGTGCATGATTTGTCACGTGATCAGTGCATGATCATCAGGTAGATCTGTGCATGATCAGCCACCAGAGTTCATTGCTCAGCTGTTGATTATTGCCAGCATGTGCTGCGTTAATCCCGTATGATCAGCCACGTGAACTTTGCGTGCTCAGTCCGTGATTGGGCCTGCTGAGCTCAGCTGCTTGATTATCTGCTTGATAATCAGCTGAGCGTGGATCCCTGCCTGCTCATCATTCAGACTTTTACCAGCTGAGCGTGATAGATATGCCTGTCAGCTCATGTGATTATTCCAGCTGATCAGATTTTCAGCCAGGTGATGTCCTGATTGTTGCCAGCTGGCCGCGATTCCTGCCTGCTCAGCACTTGATTAGTACCAGCTGTGCAGTCATTTGTCACAGCTGAGTCCATGATTATTGCCTGCTGATCACCGGTGATCAGCTCTTTGATCAGTGCATTCAGACACATGATCAGTGCATGACAGCCATGTGATCAGTGCCTGATCAGTCACATGATAAGTGCCATTCAGTGACCAGTAAATCATTGCATGATGAGCCACGTGATCAGGCCTGATCAGTCAAGCGTGATTACCATGATCAGCCACGTGATCAGTGTATGATAAGCCACCTGATCAGAGTATGATCAGCCACGTGGATCGGTGCCATGATCAGCCGCGTGATCAGTGCATGATCAACCACGGATCGGTGTATGGTCATTTAGCGTGATCAGTGCATGTGCAGCACGTGAGCAGTGCATGATCAGCTTTCGCGTGATCAGTGCATGATCAGCTATGTGATCGGTGAATGATCAGTCAATTGATCAGTGTATGATCAGTAACGTGATCGGTGCATGATAAGCCACGGAGCAGTGCGCGATCAGTACGTGATCAGTGTATGATCGGCCATGATTGCAAATGATCAGTCACGTGATCAGCTTATGGTCGTCACGTGATCAGTGAATGATCAGTCACGTGATCAGTGCATGATCAGTCATGGTGATCAGTGCATGATCAGCCCCGTGATCAGTGCCTGGGCGGTCATGATCAGTGCATGATCAGGCATGTGATCGGCATGATCAGCCAGGTGATCATCCAAGTGATCAGCAGGTCAGTCACTGCATCATAGCCACGTGAAAAGTGGATGATAGTCACCTGATCAGTGCATGATCAGTCACGTGATCTGTCACGGATCACTGATAGCCACATGATCAGTGCATGTGGCAGTCACGTGATCAGGCATGATAACCGCGTGATCAGTGCATGATCAAATGCGATCAGTGTATACTCAGCCACGTGATCATTGCATACTGAGCTCCGTTTTCTGGGCATGACCAGCCATGTGATCAGTACATGATCAGGCACGTGATCAGTCCTGCCTGCATCACTGATTCTGACATGATCAGCCAGCTGGATCAGCACATGATCTGTAGCGTGGTCGGGGCATGCACTGCCAGCTGATCGGTCCAAGATCCGCCACGTGATCTGTGCATGATCAGTCACGCCGATCAGTGCATGATCAGCCACATTATCCAGTTTGGTCATTGCCCGTGATCATTGCATGATCAGCCACGTGATCTGTGAATGATCAGTCACGTGATCGCAATGATCATCTGATCACACGAGATCAGTGCATGCTCAACGTGATCATTGCATGATAGGCGATCAGTGCATGATCCAGCATGATCAGGGCATGAGATTAGATGCATGATCAGTCATATGATAAAGTGCATGATCATCCACGTGATTATGTGCATGTGCAGTCATGGATCAGTGCAGATAGTCACGTGATCAGTGCATGATCAGTTGCGTGATCTGTGTATGATCAGCCACCTGATCAGTGCATGATCATCCACCTGATCAGTGCACGATCAGTCACCTGATCAGTGCATGATAGCAGACAAATCAGTGCATGATCAGTCAGGTGATCAGTGTATGATCAGCCGGGTGATCAGTGCATCATAGCCACGTGATCAGTGCATGGTCAGGCATGTGATCAGTGCATGATCAGCCACGTGATCCGTGCCTCACCTGTCACGTGATCAGGTCGTATCAACATCCACATGATCAGTGGATGATTAGTTACGTGATCAGTGAATGATCAGTCACGTGATTAGTGCATGGTCAGTCACGTGATCAGTGTATGATCAGTCACGTGATCAGTGCATGAATGCCACGTGATCAGTGCATGATCAGCCACGTGATCAGTTTATGACGTGATCAGTGCACGCGATCAGTGCATGATCAGTCACATGATCAGTGCATGATCAGTCACGCGGATCAGTGTATGATCATCCATCGTGATCAGTGTGCCCCAGTCACGTGATCAGTGCATGCCCATTAGGTGATGAGTTGCATGATCAGTGCATGATCAGTCAGTGATCAGTGCATGATCAGCCACAGTGACACGCGTGATGTGATCGTCATTATGCGTGCATGATCACGGATCAGTGCATGAACAGTCACGTGATCAGTGCATGATAAGTTATGTGATCAGTGTATGATAATTCACCTGATCAGTGCATGATAGCCACCGGATCAGTTCACAGATCAGTCACTGATACCGGATCAGGTGCGATGCACATCACGTGATCAGTGCATGATAGTCACGTGATCAGTGCATGCACAGCCAGGTGATTACTGCATGATCAGAGACGTGATCAGTGTATGATAGTCAGGTGATCAGTGCAGCGTTCAGTCACGTGATCACCTCACCATCCCACGTGATCAGGTCAGGCGGGCGGACCTCACCATCACGTGATCAGTCACATGAGTCATGTGATCAGCCACGCGATCAGTGCATGATCAGTCACGTGATCAGTGCATGATAGCCACGTGATCAGTGCGATGAGCCACGCGATCAGTGCATGACAGCCATGTGATCAGTACATGATCAGTCACGTGATCAGTGTATGATCAGCCACGTGATCAGTGCATGATAGCCACGAGTTCTGTGCATGATCAGTCTCGTGATCAGTGTATGATCATCCACATGATCAGTGTATGCCCGGCCACGTGATCATTGCATGATAGCCACATTATCTGTGCATGATCAGTTACGTGATAAGGGCATGCACAGTCACATGATCAGTCCAAGATAGCCACGTGATTAGTGCCTGATCAGTCACGTGATCAGTGCATGATCAGCCAGGTTACCTGTGCATGATCAGCCACATGTTCAGTGCATGATCAGACACGTGAGTGAATGATAAACATTTGATCAGTGCATGATCAGTCACGTGAGCAGTGTATGATCAACCACGTGATTGGTGCATGACAGCCACGAGATCAGTGCTTGATCAGTCTAGTGATCAGTGAATGATCATCCACGTGATCAGTGAATGCCCAGTCACGTGATCAGTGTATGATAGCCACGTGATCAGTGCATGATTTGTCACGTGATCAGTGCATGATCAGCCAGGTTATCTGTGCATGATCAGCCACATGTTCAGTGCATGATCAGCCACGTGATCAGTGAATGATAGCCATGTGATCAGTCATGTGATCATTGTATGATCAGCCACGTGAACAGTGCGTGCTCAGTCACGTGATTAGGCCTGCTGAGCTGCGTGATTCCTGCCTGCTCATCTGCTGTATAATTCGCCAGCTGAGCTGTGTGATTCCTGCCTGCTCATCTGCTTGATCATTGCCAGCCGAGCTGATTCGTGCTCATCTGTTGATAATTGCCAGCTGAGCTGCGTGATACCTGTCAGCTCATGTGCTTGGATTATTGCCAGCTGCGTGATTCCTGCCTGCTCATCTGCTTGACAATTGCCAGCTGAGCCATGTGATTCCTGCCTGCTCAGCTGCTTGATTATTGCCAGCCAGCAGCATGATTTGTCACAGCTGAGGTCCATGATTATTGCCTGCTGATTGCGTGATTCGTGCCTGCTCAGCTCTTTGATTATTGCCTCCGGAGGCACATCATCAGTGCATGATTGCCACGTGATCAGCGCATGATCAGTGACATGATCGGTGCCATTCAGACAGGTGGTCACTGCATGATCAGTCACGTGATCAGTTCCTGATCAGCAACGTGATTACTACATGATCAGCCACGTGATCAGTGTATGATAAGCCACGTGAGCAGTGCATGTGCAGTCACGGATCAGTGTATGATCAACCACGTGATCAGTGCATGATAATCCACGTGATCAGTGTATGATCAGCCACGTGATCAGTGTGTGATAAGCCACGTGAGCAGTGCATGACCAGTCACATGATCAGTGCATGTGCAGTCACGTGATCAGTGCATTATAGCTCGTGATCAGTGCATGATGAGTCACGTGATCTGTCCATGATCAGTCAGGTGAATCGTGTATGATCAGCCCGTGATTGGTGCATGGGCAGTCACCGCGTGATCAGTGCATGATAGACATGTGATCAGTGCATGATCAGCCAGGTGATCAGTGTATGATCAGCCAGGTGATCACAGTGCATCATCAGCCACGTGATCAGTGCATGATAGCCACCTGATCAGTGCATGATCAATCACGTGATCTGTGCATGATCTGTCACATGATCACTGTATCAACATCCCATTATCAGTGCATGGGCAGCGTGATCGGGATCAGGAATGATAGACACGTGATCAGTGCATGATTCAGTCACGTGATCATTGCATGTTAGCCACGTGGTCAGGGCGTGATCATGTTGTTTGAGTCAGGCCAGTCGTGATCAGGCATGATCAGCCATGTGATCACATGATCAGTGCGTAAGATCTGTAGCGTGGTCGTGATCAGTGCATGATCAGCCACGTGATCTGTGCATGATCTGTCACATGATCAGTATCATGATCAGTGTGATCAGTGCATGATCAGCCACCTGATCAGTGCATGATCAGCCACGTGATCAGTGCATGATCAGTCACCTGATGCAGTGCGTCGTGCACACATTACGCGATAATGCAGTTACGTGATAGTGCATGATCAGCCACATGATCAGTGCAAGATCAGCCATGTGATCAGTGATCAGATGCACGTGATCAGTGCATACCGATCTCATCAGTGATGAACAGTGCATGATCACCAGATGATCGGATCAGTGTATGATAAGCCACCTGATCAGTTCATGATCAGTCACCTGATCAGTGAATGATCAGTCACGTGATCAGTGCATGATAGCTGGCCGATCAGTGCATGATAGCCAGGTGATCAGTGCATGATCAGTCACGTGATCAGTGTATGATCAGCCACGTGGTCAGTGCATGATTAGCCACGTGATCACTACCTCACCATCCACGTGATCAGGTCATGCGCAGTCATGTGAAAAGTGGATGATAGTGAAGTGATCAGTGCATGATCAGTCACGTGATCAGTGCATGATAGCCACGTCATCAGTGCATGATAACCACATTATCAGTGCATGATAGCCTTGTGATCAGTACATGATCAGTCACGTGATCAGTGTATACTCAGCCACGTGTTCAGTGCATGATAGCCATGAATTCTGTACATGATCAGTCTCGTGATCAGTGTGTGATCATCCACATGATCAGTGTATGCCCCGTCACGTGATCATTGCATGATAGCCACATTATCTGTGCATGATCAGTTACGTGATAAGGGCATGCACAGTCACATGATCAGTCCAAGATAGCCACGTGATAAGTGCCTGATCAGTCACGTGATCAGTGCATGATCAGCCAGGTTACCTGTGCATGATCAGCCACATGTTCAGTGCACGATCAGACACGTGATCAGTGAATGATAAACATTTGATCAGTGCATGATCAGTCACGTGAGCAGTGTATGATCAACCACGTGATTAGTGCATGATAGCCACGAGATCAGTGCTTGATCAGTCAGTGATCAGTGTATGATCATCCACGTGATCAGTGAATGCCCAGTCACGTGATCAGTGTATGATAGCCACGTGATCAGTGCATGATTTGTCACGTGATCAGTGCATGATCAGCCAGGTTATCTGTGCATGATCAGCCACATGTTCAGTGCATGATCAGCCACGTGATCAGTGAATGATAGCCATGTGATCAGTCATGTGATCATTGTATGATCAGCCACGTGAACAGTGCGTGCTCAGTCACGTGATTAGGGCCATGCTGAGCTGCGTGATTAGGGCCTTTTAATTGCCAGCTGAGCGTGATTCCTGCCTGCTCATCTGCTTGATAATTCCCAGCTGAGCTGTGTGATTCCTGCCTGCTCATCTGCTTGATAATTGCCAGCTGAGCTGCGTGATACCTGTCTGCTCATGTGCTTGATTATTGCCAGCTGAGGTGCGTGATTCCTGCCTGCTCATCTGTGACAATTGCCAGCTGAGCCATGTGATTCCTGCCTGCTCAGCTGCTTGATTATTGCCAGCTGTGCAGCATGATTTGTCACAGCTGAGGTCCATGATTGTGCCTGCTGATTGCGTGATTCGTGCCTGCTCAGCTCTTTGATTATTGCCTCCGGAGGCACATCATCAGTGCATGATTGCCATGTGATCAGCGCATGATCAGTGACATGATCGGTGCCATTCAGACACGTGGTCACTGCATGCTCAGTCACGTGATCAGTTCCTGATCAGCAACGTGATGATCAGCCACGTGATCAGTGCATGATCAGCCACGTGATCAGTGTATGCAGACGAGTTCAGTGTATGATAAGCCACGTGAGCAGTGCATGTGCAGTCACGAGATCAGTGTATGATCAGCCACGTGATCAGTGTATGATAAGCCACGTGAGCAGTGCATGAGCAGTCACGTGATCAGTGTATGATATCCACATGATCAGTGCATGTGCAGTCACGTGATCAGTGCATTATAGCTACGTGATCAGTGCATGATGAGTCACGTGATCTGTCCATGATCAGTCAGGTGAATCGTGTATGATCAGCCCCGTGATCAGTGCATGGGCAGTCACATGATCAGTGCATGATAGACATGTGATCAGTGCATGATCAGTCAGGTGATCAGTGTATGATCAGCCAGGTGATCACTGCATCATAGCCACGTGATCAGTGCATGATAGCCACCTGATCAGTGCATGATCAGTCACGTGATCTGTGCATGATCTGTCACATGATCACTGTATCAACATCCACATAATCAGTGCATGGGCAGTGACGTGATCAGGGAATGATAGACACGTGATCAGTGCATGATCAGTCACGTGATAAGTGTATTATCAGCCACGTGATCATTGCATGATAGCCACGTGATCAGGGCATGATAGCCATGTGATCAGTACATGATCAGGCACGTGATCAGTGCCTGATCAGACACGTGATCAGTGCATGATCAGTCAGCATGATCAGTGCAAGATCTGTAACGTGGTCAGTGTATGATAAGCCACCTGATCAGTGCATGATCAGTCACGTGATCTGTGCATGATCTGTCACCTGATCAGTGAATCAACATCCACGTGATCAGTGCATGATCATCCAGGTGATCAGTGCATGATCAGCCATGAGTTCTGTGTGCATGATCAGTCAGGTGATCAGTGTATGATCATCCATGATCAGTGTATGCCCCACGTGATCAGTGCATGATAGCCAGTCATCTGTGCATGATCAGTGCATGATATCCATGCATGATTTAGCCACGTTCAGTGCCTGATCAGTCAAAGTGATCAGTGTTATCTGTGCATGATCAGTCACGTGATCAGTGCATGATCATCAGGTTGATCAGTGCATGATCACATTTGATCAGTGCATGATCAGTCACGTGATCAGTGCACATGATCAGTCACGTGATCAGTGAATGATCAACATGTTGATCAGTGCATGATCAGTCACGTCAGTGCATGATCAGCCACGTGATCAGTGCATGATCAGCCACGTGATCCGTGATCACGTGATCAGTGCATGATCATATGCGTGACGTGATCAGTGAATGCCCAGTCACGTGATCAGTGCATGATCAGCCACGTGATCAGTGCATGATCAATCACGTGATCAGTGCATGATCTGTCCTGCTTCATGTTATCAGTGCATGATCAGCCTTGTGATCAGTGCATGATCAGTCACGTGATCAGTGTATGATCAGCCACGTGATTCAGTGCATGATAGCCATGCATGTTCTGTGTGATCAGTCACGTGCTCAGTGCATGATCATTGCCATGCTGGATCGTGATTCCTGCCACTCATCAGTGCATGATCAGCCAGCTGAGCTGTGTGCATGATCTGCTCACGTGATCAGTGCAGCACAGCCACGTGATCTGTCTGCTCATCAGCCACGTGAGCTGAGCCATGTGATTCAGTCACGTGATCAGCTGTGATTGATCAGCCACGTGCAATGATTTGCATGATCAGCCACGTGTTCAGTGCATGATCAGCCACGTGATCTTTTGAATATTGGCCTGAACGTGATCACCAGTGCATGATTGCCACGTGATCAGTGCATGATCAGCCACATGATTAGTGCATTCAGCCACGTGATCAGTGCATGATCAGCCCGTGATCAGTGCATGATCCACCACGTGATCAGTGCATGTCCAGTCTCGTGATCATTGTATGATCAGGTACGTGATCAGTGCATGATCAGTCACGTGATCAGTGCATGATCAGCCATGTGATCAGTGCATGATCAATCACATGATCAGTGTACGATCAGCCACGTGATCAGTGTATGATAGCCACGTGATCAGTGCATGCTTGATCAGCCACGTGATCAGTGCATGATCAGCCACGTGATCAGTGCATGATCAGTCACGTGATCAGTGCATGACCAGTCACGTGATCGTGCATGATCATCTGCTTGATCAGTCCCAGATCAGTCACGTGATCAGTGCATGATCAGCCACGTGATCAGTGCATGATCAGCACGTGATCAGTGCATGTCAGGTGATCAGCCTATGATCAGCTCGTGATCAGCATGATCAGCCACGTGATCAGTGCATGATCAGTCACGTGATCAGTGCCAGATCAGTCACGTGATCATCGTGCTGATCAGCGGCTCAGTGCATGATTGTGCCAGCTGAGTGCATGATCAGTCAGGTGATGAGTGTGCATGATCAGCCTGCTGATTGATCAGTGCGCATGCTCAGCTCTTTGATCAGTGCATGATCAGTCGCACGTGATCAGTGCATGATCAGTCACGTGATCAGTGCATGATCAGTCACATGATGGGTGCCATTCAGCCACGTGGTCAGTGCATGATCAGTCACGTGATCAGTTCCTGATCAGTCACGTGATCAGTGCATGATCGATCACGTGATCAGTGCATGATCCATTATCAGTGCGTGTGATCAGTGATCAGTGATCAGCCACGTGATCAGTGCATGATCAGTCACGTGATCAGTGCATGATCAGCCACGTGATCAGTGTATGATGAGCCACGTGATCAGTGCATGACCAGTGCGTGATCAGTGTATGATATCCACAGTCGCGTACGTGCAGTCACGTGTGCATGATATTATAGCACGTGATCAGTGCATGATCAGTCACGTGATCAGTGCATGATCAGTCACGTGATCATGTGTATGATCAGTCACGTGATCAGTGCATGATCAGACATGTGATCAGTGCATGATAGTCACGTGATCAGTGCATGATCAGCCAGGTGATCAGTGCATGATCAGCCACGTGATCAGTGCATGATGATGAGCCACGTGATCAGTCATGATCAGTGCACGCATCTGATCAGTGATCATGATCATCGGTGATCAGTGCATGCCGCATCATCGTGATCATCATGATTACGTGATCAGTGCATGATCAGTCACGTGATCAGTGTATTATGCTGCGTGATCAGTGCATGATCAGTGTGATCCTGCATCAGTCACGTGATCAGCCACGATCAGCAGTGATCAGTCATGTGATCAAGTGCGTGATCAGTGATCAGCCACGTGATCAGCAGTCACGAGATTAGTGCATGATCAGTCCGCGTGATCAGTGCAGATGATAAGTGCATGATAGCCGGCGATCAGTGTATGATAAGCCACCTGATCAGTGCATGATATCACGTGATCAGTCGGTGACAGTGCAATCATCATTGCATGATGTGTCACCGGATCGGTGAATGATCAGACACGTGATCAGTGCATGGTCCACGTGATCAGTGCATGATGGTCATGTGATCAGTGCATGATCAGTCACGTGATCAGTGCATGATCAGCCACGTGATCAGTGCATGATCAGCCACGTGATCAGTGCATGATCAGCCACGTGATCAGTGCATGAATCAGCCACCATCAGTGCATGATCAGTGTGATGATAGCAGCCATGTGATGAGTGCATGATCAGCAGTCATGATCAGTGCATGATCAGTCACGTGATCAGTGCATGATCAGCCACGTGATCAGTGCATGATAGCCACGTGATCGGTGCATGATAGCCAGCGGTGATCAGTCACATGATCAGTCACGTGATCAGTGTATACTCAGCCACGTGATCAGTGCATGATAGCCATGAGTTCTGTGCATGATCAGTCGTGATCAGTGTATGATCATCCACATGATCAGTGTATGCGCAGTCACGTGATCATTGCATGATAGCCACATTATCTGTGCATGATCAGTTACGTGATAAGGGCATGCACAGTCACATGATCAGTCCAAGCAGCCACGTGATAAGTGCCTGATCAGTCACGTGATCAGTGCATGATCAGCCAGGTTACCTGTGCATGATCAGCCACATGTTCAGTACGCGATCAGACACGTGATCAGTGAATGATAAACATTTGATCAGTGCATGATCAGTCACGTGAGCAGTGTATGATCAACCACGTGATTAGTGCATGATAGCCACGAGATCAGTGCATGATCAGTCACGTGATCAGTGTATGATCATCCACGTGATCAGTGAATGCCCAGTCACGTGATCAGTGTATGATAGCCACGTGATCAGTGCATGGTTAGTCACGTGATCAGTGCATGATCAGCCAGGTTATCTGTGCATGATCAGCCACATGTTCAGTGCATGATCAGTTACGTGATCAGTGAATGATAGCCATGTGATCAGTCACAGTCATGTGATCATTGTATGATCAGCCACGTGATCAGTGCGTGATCAGTCACGTGATTAGGCCTGCTGAGCTGCGTGATTCCTGCCTGCTCATCCCTTGATAATTCCCAGCTGAGCTGTGTGATTCCTGCCTGCTCATCTGCTTGATAATTGCCAGCTGAGCTGCGTGATACCTGTCTGCTCATGTGCTTGATTATTGCCAGCTGAGGTGCGTGATTCCTGCATGCTCATCTGCTTGACAGTGCCAGCTGAGCCATGTGATTCCTGCCTGCTCAGCTGCTTGATTAGTGCCAGCTGTGCAGCATGATTTGTCACAGCTGAGGTCCATGATTATTGCCTGCTGATTGCGTGATTCGTGCCTGCTCAGCTCTTTGATTATTGCCTCCGGAGGCACATCATCAGTGCATGATTGCTATGTGATCAGCGCATGGTCAGTGACATGATGGGTGCCATTCAGACACGTGGTCACTGCATGCTCAGTCACGTGATCAGTTCCTGATCAGCAACGTGATAAGTGCATGATCAGCCACGTGATCAGTGTATGATAAGCCACGTGAGCAGTGCATGTGCAGTCACGAGATCAGTGTATGATCAGCCACGTGATCAGTGCATGAGCAGTCACGTGATCAGTGCATGATCAGCCACGTGATCAGTGCATGATAGCCACGTGATCAGTGCATGATCAGTCACGTGATCAGTGTATGATCATCCACATGATCAGTGCATGAGCAGTCACGTGATCAGTGCATTATAGCCACGTGATCAGTGCATGATCAGTCACGTGATCAGTGCATGATCAGTCAGGTGAATCAGTGTATGATCAGCCCGTGATCAGTGCATGGGCAGTCACATGATCAGTGCATGATAGACATGTGATCAGTGCATGATCAGTCAGGTGATCAGTGTATGATCAGCCAGGTGATCACTGCATCATCAGCCACGTGATCAGTGCATGATAGCCACCTGATCAGTGCATGATCAGTCATGTGATCAGTGCATGATCTGTCACGTGATCACTGTATCAACATCCACATTATCAGTGCATGATCAGTCACGTGATCAGGAATGATCAGACACGTGATCAGTGCATGATCAGTCACGTGATCAGTGTATGATCAGCCACGTGATCATTGCATGTCAGCCACGTGATCAGTGCATGATAGCCACGTGATCAGTGCATGATCATCCGCGTGATCAGTGCATGATGAGTCACGTGATCAGTGCATGATCAGGCACGTGATCAGTGCATGATCAGTCACGTGATCAGTGCATGATCAGGCACGTGATCTGTGCATGATCAGTCACGATATCAGTGTATGATCAGTCACGTGATCAGTGCATCATAGCCACATGATCAGTGCATGATCAGTCACGTGATCAGTGCATGATCAGCCACGTGATCAGTGCATGATCAGCCATGTGATCAGTGCATGCACAGTCACGTGACCAGTGTATGATCAGCTTCGTGATCAGTGCATGACGTGATCAGTGCATGATCAGCCACGTGATCAGTGCCTGATCAGTCACGTGATCAGTGCATGATCAGCCACGTGATCAGTGCATGATCAGTCAACCACGTGATCAGTGCATGATCAGCCCGTGATCAGTGCATGATCAGTCGCGTGATCAGTGCATGATCAGGCACGTGATCAGTGTATGATAAGCCACGTGATCAGTGCATGATATCCACGTTATCAGTTCATGATCAGTCACCTGATCAGTGAATGATCAGTCACGTGATCAGTGCATGATAGCTACGTGATCAGTGCATGATCAGCCAGGTGATCAGTGCATGATCAGTCACGTGATCGGTGTGCATGATCAGCCACGTGATCAGTGCATGATCAGCCACGTGATCAGTGCCTGACCATCCACGTGATCAGGTGCATCAGCAGTCACGTGATCAGTGCATGATAGTCACGTGATCAGTGCATGATCAGTCACGTGATCAGTGCATGATAGCCACGTGATCAGTGCATGATAACCACGTTATCAGTGCATGATAGCCATGTGATCAGTACATGATCAGTCACGTGATCAGTGTATACTCAGCCACGTGATCAGTGTGCATGATCAGCCATGAGTTCTGTGCATGATCAGTCTCGTGATCAGTGTATGATCATCTTCGTGATCAGTGCATGATCCACGTGATCAGTGCATGATAGCCACGTGATCTGTGTATGATCAGTTACGTGATCAGGGCATGCACAGTCACGTGATCAGTCCAAGATAGCCACGTGATCAGTGCCTGATCAGTCACGTGATCAGTGCATGATCAGCCAGGTTATCTGTGCATGATCAGCCACATGTTCAGTGCGATCAGCCACGTGATCAGTGAATGATAAACATTTGATCAGTGCATGATCAGTCACGTGATCAGTGTATGATCAACCACGTGATTAGTGCATGATCAGCCACGTGATCAGTGCATGATCAGTCTACGTGATCAGTGCATGATCATCCACGTGATCAGTGAATGCCCAGTCACGTGATCAGTGTATGATCAGCCACGTGATCAGTGCATGATTAGTCACGTGATCAGTGCATGATCAGCCAGGTTATCAGTGCATGATCAGCCACGTGTTCAGTGCATGATCAGCCACGTGATCAGTGAATGATAGCCATGTGATCAGTCATGTGATCATTGCATGATCAGCCACGTGATCAGTGCATGATCAGTCACGTGATTAGGGCCTGCTGAGCTGCGTGATTCCTGCCTGCTCATCTGCTTGATCAGTCCCAGCTGAGCTGTGTGATTCCTGCCTGCTCATCCACGTGATAGTTGCCAGCTGAGCTGCGTGATACCTGTCTGCTCATGTGCATGATCATTGCCAGCTGATCAGTGCGTGATTCCTGCCTGCTCATCTGTGACATTGCCAGCTGAGCCATGTGATTCCTGCCTGCTCAGTGCATGATTATTGCCAGCTGATGCAGTGCATGATTTGTCACAGCTGAGGTCCATGATTATTGCCTGCTGATTGCGTGATTCGTGCCTGCTCAGCTCTTTGATTATTGCCTCCGGAGCCACATCATCAGTGCATGATTGCCATGTGATCAGTGCATGATCAGTGACATGATCGGTGCCATTCAGACACGTGATCAGTGCATGATCAGTCACGTGATCAGTTCCTGATCAGTCGCGTGATTAGTGCATGATCAGCCACGTGATCAGTGCATGATAAGCCACGTGATCAGTGCATGTGCAGTCACGAGATCAGTGCATGATCAGCCACGTGATCAGTGCATGTGCAGTCACATGATCAGTGTATGATCAGCCACGTGATCAGTGTCATGATAAGCCACGTGAGCAGTGCATGACCAGTCACGTGATCAGTGCATGATATCCACATGATCAGTGCATGTGCAGTCACGTGATCAGTGCATGATAGCTACGTGATCAGTGCATGATCAGTCACGTGATCTGTCCATGATCAGTCAGGTGAATCGTCAGTCCGCATGATCAGCCCCGTGATCAGTGCATGGGCAGTCACATGATCAGTGCATGATAGACATGTGATCAGTGCATGATCAGTCAGGTGATCAGTGTATGATCAGCCAGGTGATCAGTGCATCATCAGCCACGTGATCAGTGCATGATCAGCCACCTGATCAGTGCATGATCAGTCACGTGATCTGTGCATGATCTGTCACATGATCAGTGTATCAACATCCACATTATCAGTGCATGTTCAGTGGCGTGATCGTGGAATGATAGACACGTGATCAGTTCAGTGCATGATCAGTCACGTGATAAGTGTATTATCAGCCACGTGATCAGTGCATGATCAGCCACGTGATCAGGGCATGATCAGCCACGTGATCAGTGCATGATCAGGCACGTGATGTGCATGATCAGGCGTGATCAGTACATGATCAGTCACATGATCAGCGCATGTCGTGATCAGTGTATGATCAGCCACCTGATCAGTGCATGATCAGTCGTGATCAGTGCATGATCAGTCACATGATCAGTATCATGATCACATTATCAGTCATGCGCATGATGATCAGTGCATGAACGATCAGTCACGTGATCAGTGTGATGATCATGATCGTGATCAGTGCATGATCAGTGCACGAGAAGAAAGTGCATGATCAGTTACGTGATCAGTGCATGATCAGTCACGTGATCAGTGCATGATAGCCATGTGATAAGTGCCTGATCAGTCATGATCAGTCACGTGATCAGTGCATGATCAGTCACGTGATCAGTGCATGATCAGCCACGGATCAGTGCATGATAAGCCACCTGATCAGTGCATGATATCCACCTTATCAGTTCACAATCAGTCACCTGATCAGTGAATGCACAGTCACGTGATCAGTGCATGATCAGCTATGTGATCAGTGCATGATCAGCCAGGTGATCAGTGCATGATCAGTCACGTGATCAGTGTATGATCACCCACGTGATCAGTGCATGATCAGCCACGTGATCAGTGCACCTCACCATCCACGTGATCAGGTCATCCACGCGCAGTCATGTGAAAAGTGGATGATAGATCATCACGTGATCAGTGCATGATCAGTCACGTGATCAGTGCATGATCAGCCACGTGATCAGTGCATGATCAACCACGTGATCAGTGCATGATCAGCCATGTGATCAGTACATGATCAGTCACGTGATCAGTGCATGATCAGCCACGTGATCAGTGCATGATCAGCCGCGAGTTCTGTGCATGATCAGTCTCGTGATCAGTGTATGATCATCCACATGATCAGTGTATGCCCCAGTCACGTGATCATTGCATGATCAGCCAGGTTATCTGTGCATGATCAGCCACGTGATAAGGGCATGCACAGTCACGTGATCAGTCCAAGATAGCCACGTGATAAGTGCCTGATCAGTCACGTGATCAGTGCATGATCAGCCAGGTTACCTGTGCGTGATCAGCCACATGTTCAGTGCATGATCAGCCACGTGATCAGTGAATGATAAACATTTGATCAGTGCATGATCAGTCACGTGAGCAGTGTATGATCAACCACGTGATTAGTGCATGATAGAACAGATCAGTGCTTGATCAGTCCGTGATCAGTGTATGATCATCCACGTGATCAGTGAATGCCCAGTCACGTGATCAGTGTATGATCAGCCACGTGATCAGTGCATGATTTGTCACGTGATCAGTGCATGATCAGCCAGGTTATCTGTGCATGATCAGCCACAGGTTCAGTGCATGATCAGCCAGGTGATCAGTGAATGATAGTCATGTGATCAGTCATGTGATCATTGTATGATCAGCCACGTGAACAGTGTGTGATCAGTCACGTGATTAGGCCTGCTGAGCTGCGTGATTCCTGCCTGGCCTGCTTAATTGCCAGCTGCGACATTCCTGCCTGCTCATCTGCTTGATAATTCCCAGCTGAGCTGTGTGATTCCTGCCTGCTCATCTGCTTGATAATTGCCAGCTGAGCCACGTGATACCTGTCTGCTCATGTGCTTGATTATTGCCAGCTGAGGTGCGTGATTCCTGCCTGCTCATCTGCTTGACAATTGCCAGCTGAGCCATGTGATTCCTGCCTGCTCAGCTGCTTGATTATTGCCAGCTGTGCAGCATGATTTGTCACAGCTGAGGTCCATGATTATTGCCTGCTGATTGCGTGATTGGTGCCTGCTCAGCTCTTTGATTATTGCCCCCGGAGGCACATCATCAGTGCATGATTGCCATGTGATCAGCGCATGATCAGTGACATGATCGGTGCCATTCAGACACGTGGTCACTGCATGCTCAGTCACGTGATCAGTTCCTGATCAGCAACGTGATTAGGGCATGATCAGCCACGTGATCAGTGTATGATAAGCCACGTGAGCAGTGCATGTGCAGTCACGAGATCAGTGTATGATCAGCCACGTGATCAGTGTATGATAATCCACGTGAGCAGTGCAGGATCAGCCACGTGATCAGTGCATGATAAGCCACGTGAGCAGTCATGACCAGTCACGTGATCAGTGTATGATCATCCACGTGATCAGTGCATGTGCAGTCACGTGATCAGTGCATGATAGCCCGTGATCAGTGCATGATCAGTCACGTGATCTGTCCATGATCAGTCAGGTGAATCGTGCATGATCAGCCCCGTGATCAGTGCATGGGCAGTCACGTGATCAGTGCATGATAGCCATGTGATCAGTGCATGATCAGTCAGGTGATCAGTGCATGATCAGCCAGGTGATCAGTGCATGATCAGCCACGTGATCAGTGCATGATAGCCACCTGATCAGTGCATGATCAGTCACGTGATCTGTGTGCATGATCTGTCACATGATCACTGTATCAACATCCACATAATCAGTGCATGGGCAGTCACGTGATCAGGGAATGATAGACACGTGATCAGTGCATGATCAGTCACGTGACAAGTGTATTATCAGCCACGTGATCATTGCATGCAGCCACGTGATCAGGGCATGATAGCCATGTGATCAGTACATGATCAGGCACGTGATCAGTGCAGGATCAGTCACGTGATCAGAACATGATCAGTCACATGATCAGTGCAAGATCTGTAACGTGATCAGTGTATGATCAGCCACGTGATCAGTGCATGCCAGTCACGTGAAAAGTGCATGATCTGAAGTGATCAGTGTATGATCATCACATGATCAGTGCATGATCAGTGGGGTGATCAGTGCATGATAAGTTGCGTGATCTGTGCATGATCAGTCACCTGATCAGTGCATGATCATCCACATGATCAGTTCACAATCAGTCACGTGATCATTGCGTGAAGCCACATTATCTGTGCGTGATCAGTGCATGATATGGGCCTGCACAGTCACATGATCAGTGCAAGATAGCCACGTGATCAGTGCTGATCAGCGTATCAGATCAGCCCATGATCAGCCAGGTCACGTGTCAGTGATGAAGCCACATGATGATGCACGATCAGACACGTGATCAGTGATGATCCACCATTTGATCAGTGCAAAATCAGTCACCTGATCAGTGAATGATCAGTCAGGTGATCAGTGCATGATAGTCACGTGATCAGTGTATGATCATCAGTGATCAGTGCATGATCACCACGTGATCACAGTCACGTGATCAGTGCATGATCAGCCACGTGATCAGTGCATGATCAGTCACGTGATCATGATGATCAGCCACGTGATCACTATCTGACCATCCACGCAGTCATGATCAGTCATGATCAGCCATGTGAAGTGGATGATCAGTCACGTGATCAGTGCATGATCAGTCACGTGATCAGTGCATGATAGTCACGTGATCAGTGCATGATCAGCCACATTATCAGTGCATGATAGCTCATCTGATCAGTACATGATCAGTCACGTGATCAGTGCCTGCTCAGCCACGTGTTCAGTGCATGATCAGCCGTGAGTTCTGTGCATGATCAGTCACGTGATCAGTGCCATGATCATCCACGTGATCAGTGTATGCTCATCTGCGTGATCATTGCATGATCAGCCACGTGATCTGTGCATGATCAGTCACGTGATAAGGGCATGCACAGTCACATGATCAGTCCAAGATAGCCACGTGATCAGTGCCATGATTGCGTGATGATCAGTGCATGATCACGTGATCACATGATTACGCAATCAGTGCAGTGCGCCATGTGATCAGTGAATGATAAACATTTGATCGGTGCATGATCAGACACGTGGCACTGTATGATCAACCACGTGATTAGTTCATGATCAGCCACGTGATTAGTACATGATCAGTCACGTGATCAGTGTATGATCATCCACGTGATCAGTGAATGATCAGTCACGTGATCAGTGTATGATAAGCCACGTGATCAGTGCATGATCAGTCACGTGATCAGTGTATGATCAGCCACGTGATCTGTGCATGATCAGCCACGTGTTCAGTGCATGATCACCACGTGATCAGTGAATGATAGCCATGTGATCAGTGCATGATCAGTGATGATCAGTGCATGATCAGCCACGTGATCAGTGTGTGATCAGTCACGGGATCAGGGCCTGATGAGTCACGTGATTCCATGATCTGCTCATCTGTGTTCCAGTGCATGCCAGTGAGCTGATCAGTGCATGATAGACATGTGATCAGTGCTTGATCATTCCCGAGCTGAGCATGATCAGCCAGGTGATCACTGCATGCTCAGCTGCGTGATCAGTGCCAGCTCAGCCACCTGATGCGTGCATGATCTGCTGACGTGATCTGCCAGCTGAGGTGCATGATTCACTTGATCCTGCTCATCAACATCCACATTATCAGTGCTTGCGCAGGCACGTGATGAATGATCCTGCGTGATCAGCTGCTTGATATTGCCAGCTGATCAGCATGATCAGCCACGTGCTGAGGTGCATGATTAGCCACGTGCTGAGGGCATGATTCAGCCATGTGATCAGTACATGATCATTATTGCGTGATCAGTGCAGGATCAGTCACTTCAGTGCATGATCAGTCACGTGATCAGTGCATGATCAGTGACGTGATCAGTGCCATGATAAGCCACCTGATCAGTGCATGATCAGTCACGTGATCTGTGCATGATCAGTCACGTGATCAGTGCATGATCATCCACATGATCAGTGCATGCGCAGCCAGGTGATCAGTGCATGTGCAGTCATGAGTTCTGTGCATGATCAACCACGTGATCAGTGTATGATCATCCACGTGATCAGTGCATGATCAGTCCGTGATCATTGCGTGATAGCCACATTATCTGTGCATGATCAGTTACACGTAAGGGCATGCACAGTCACATGATCAGTCCAAGATAGCCACGTGATAAGTGCCTGATCAGTCACGTGATCAGTGCATGATCAGCCAGGTTACCTGTGCATGATCAGCCACATGTTCAGTGCACGATCAGACACGTGATCAGTGAATGATAAACATTTGATCAGTGCATGATCAGTCACGTGAGCAGTGTATGATCAACCACGTGATTAGTGCATGATAGCCACGAGATCAGTGCTTGATCAGTCTAGTGATCAGTGTATGATCATCCACGTGATCAGTGAATGCCCAGTCACGTGATCAATGCCATGATAGCCACGTGATCAGTGCATGATTTGTCACGTGATCAGTGCATGATCAGCCAGGTTATCTGTGCATGATCAGCCACATGTTCAGTGCATGATCAGCCACGTGATCAGTGAATGATAGCCATGTGATCAGTCATGTGATCATTGTATGATCAGCCACGTGAACAGTGCGTGCTCAGTCACGTGATTAGGGCCTGCTGAGCTGCGTGATTCCTGCCTGCTCATCTGCTTGATAATTCCCAGCTGAGCTGTGTGATTCCTGCCTGCTCATCTGCTTGATAATTGCCAGCTGAGCTGCGTGATACCTGTCTGCTCATGTGCTTGATTATTGCCAGCTGAGGTGCGTGATTCCTGCCTGCTCATCTGCCAGATGAGCCATGACTGCCTGCTCAGGGTTTGCCAGCTGAGCCATGTGATTCCTGCCTGCTCAGCTGCTTGATTATTGCCAGCTGTGCAGCATGATTTGTCACAGCTGAGGTCCATGATTATTGCCTGCTGATTGCGTGATTCGTGCCTGCTCAGCTCTTTGATTATTGCCTCCGGAGGCACATCATCAGTGCATGATTGCCATGTGATCAGCGCATGATCAGTGACATGATCGGTGCCATTCAGACACGTGGTCACTGCATGCTCAGTCACGTGATCAGTTCCTGATCAGCAACGTGATTAGTGCATGATCAGCCACGTGATCAGTGTATGATAAGCCACGTGAGCAGTGCATGTGCAGTCACGAGATCAGTGTATGATAAGCCACGTGAGCAGTGCATGTGCAGTCACGAGATCAGTGTATGATCAGCCACGTGATCAGTGTATGATAAGCCACGTGAGCAGTGCATGACCAGTCACGTGATCAGTGTATGATATCCACATGATCAGTGCATGTGCAGTCACGTGATCAGTGCATTATAGCTACGTGATCAGTGCATGATCAGTCACGTGATCTGTCCATGATCAGTCAGGTGAATCGTGTATGATCAGCCCGGTGATCAGTGCATGGGCAGTCACATGATCAGTGCATGATAGACATGTGATCAGTGCATGATCAGTCAGGTGATCAGTGTATGATCAGCCAGGTGATCACTGCATCATAGCCACGTGATCAGTGCATGATAGCCACCTGATCAGTGCATGATCAGTCACGTGATCTGTGCATGATCTGTCACATGATCACTGTATCAACATCCACATTATCAGTGCATGCGCAGTGACGTGATCAGGGAATGATAGACACGTGATCAGTGCATGATCAGTCACGTGATAAGTGTATTATCAGCCACGTGATCATTGCATGATAGCCACGTGATCAGGGCATGATAGCCATGTGATCAGTACATGATCAGGCACGTGATCAGTGCAGGATCAGTCACTTGATCAGTACATGATCAGTCACATGATCAGCGCAAGATCTGTAACGTGGTCAGTGTATGATAAGCCACCTGATCAGTGCATGATCAGTCACGTGATCTGTGCATGATCTGTCACATGATCACTGTATCAACATCCACATTATCAGTGCATGCGCAGTGAGGTGATCAGTGCATGATAGCCATGAGTTCTGTGCATGATCAGTCTCGTGATCAGTGTATGATCATCCACATGATCAGTGTATGTCCCGTCATGTGATCATTGCATGATAACCACATTATCTGTGCATGATCAGTTACATGATAAGGGCATGCACAGTCACATGATCAGTTCAAGATAGCCATGTGATAAGTGCCTGATCATTCACGTGATCAGTGCATAATAGCCACGAGATCAGTGCATGAACAGTCACGTGATCAGTGCATGATAAGTTACCGGATCAGTGTATGATAAGCCACCTGATCAGTGCATGATATCCACCTTATCAGTTCACAATCAGTCACCTGATCAGTGAATGCACAGACACGTGATCAGTGCATGATAGCTATGTGATCAGTGCATGATAGCCAGGTGATCAGTGCATTATCAGTCACGTGATCAGTGTATGATCACCCAGGTGATCAGTGCATGTTCAGCCACGTGATCACTACCTCACCATCCACGTGATCAGGTCATACGCAGTCATGTGAAAAGTGGATGATAGCGAAGTGATCAGTGCATGATCAGTCATGTGATCAGTGCATGATAGCCACGTGATCAGAGCATGATAACCACGTTATCAGTGCATGATAGCCATGTGATCAGTACATGATCAGTCACGTGATCAGTGTATACTCAGCCACGTGATCAGTGCATGATAGCCATGAGTTCTGTGCATGATCAGTCTCGTGATCAGTGTATGATCATCCACATGATCAGTGTATGCCCCAATCATTGCGTGATAGCCACATTATCTGTGCATGATCAGTTACGTGATAAGGGCATGCACAGTCACATGATCAGTCCAAGATAGCCACGTGATAAGTGCCTGATCAGTCACGTGATCAGTGCATGATCAGCCAGGTTACCTGTGCATGATCAGCCACATGTTCAGTGCACGATCAGACACGTGATCAGTGAATGATAAACATTTGATCAGTGCATGATCAGTCACGTGAGCAGTGTATGATCAACCACGTGATTAGTGCATGATAGCCCACGAGATCAGTGCTTGATCAGTCTAGTGATCAGTGTATGATCATCCACGTGATCAGTGAATGCCCAGTCACGTGATCAATGTATGATAGCCACGTGATCAGTGCATGATTTGTCACGTGATCAGTGCATGATCAGCCAGGTTATCTGTGCATGATCAGCCACATGTTCAGTGCATGATCAGCCACGTGATCAGTGAATGATAGCCATGTGATCAGTCATGTGATCATTGTATGATCAGCCACGTGAACAGTGCGTGCTCAGTCACGTGATTAGGGCCTGCTGAGCTGCGTGATTCCTGCCTGCTCATCTGCTTGATAATTCCCAGCTGAGCTGTGTGATTCCTGCCTGCTCATCTGCTTGATAATTGCCAGCTGAGCTGCGTGATACCTGTCTGCTCATGTGCTTGATTATTGCCAGCTGAGGTGCGTGATTCCTGCCTGCTCATCTGCTTGACAATTGCCAGCTGAGCCATGTGATTCCTGCCTGCTCAGCTGCTTGATTATTGCCAGCTGTGCAGCATGATTTGTCACAGCTGAGGTCCATGATTATTGCCTGCTGATTGCGTGATTCGTGCCTGCTCAGCTCTTTGATTATTGCCTCCGGAGGCACATCATCAGTGCATGATTGCCATGTGATCAGCGCATGATCAGTGACATGATCGGTGCCATTCAGACACGTGGTCACTGCATGCTCAGTCACGTGATCAGTTCCTGATCAGCAACGTGATTACTACATGATCAGCCACGTGATCAGTGTATGATAAGCCACGTGAGCAGTGCATGTGCAGTCAGTTCAGTGTATGATCAGCCACGTGAGCAGTGCATGCAGTCACGCGATCAGTGTATGATCAGCCACGTGATCAGTGTATGATAAGCCACGTGAGCAGTGCATGACCAGTCACGTGATCAGTGTATGATATCCACATGATCAGTGCATGTGCAGTCACGTAATCAGTGCATTATAGCTACGTGATCAGTGCATGATCAGTCACGTGATCTGTCCATGATCAGTCAGGTGAATCGTATGATCAGCCCCGTGATCAGTGCATGGGCAGTCACATGATCAGTGCATGATAGACATGTGATCAGTGTGCATGATCAGTCAGGTGATCAGTGTATGATCAGCGAGGTGATCACTGCATCATAGACACGTGATCAGTGCATGATAGCCACCTGATCAGTGCATGATCAGTCACGTGATCTGTGCATGATCTGTCACATGATCACTGTATCAACATCCACATTATCAGTGCATGCGCGGTGACGTGATCGGGAATGATAGACACGTGATCAGTGCATGATCAGTCACGTGATAAGTGTATTATCAGCCATCAGTCTTGATCAGTACATGATCAGTCACGCCGATCAGCGCAAGATCTGTAACGTGGTCGGTGTACGATAAGCCACCTGATCAGTGCATGATCAGTCACGTGATCTGTGCATGATCTGTCACATGATCACTGTATCAACATCCACATTATCAGTGCATGCGCAGTGAGGTGATCAGTGCATGATAGCCATGAGTTCTGTGCATGATCAGTCTCGTGATCAGTGTATGATCATCCACATGATCAGTCCAAGATAGTCACGTGATCATTGCCTGATCAGTCGCGTGATCTGGCATGATCGTCACATGATCACTGTATCAACATCCACATTATCAGTGCATGCAGTGACGGATCAGGGAAATTATATTACGCATCGCATGATCAGTCACGCGAGGGCGGTATTATCAGCCACGGATTGGCCATTGCATGATAGCCACGTGATCAGGTGATGATACCCATGTGGGATCGCGCACATGATCAGGCACGTGATCAGTGCAGAATGATCAGTCGGATCAGTGCATGATCAGCCACGTGATCAGTGCATGATCATCCACGTGATCAGTGTATCAGCCACGTGATCAGATCATTGATCAGCCATAATCACATTATGACAGCATGATCAGTTATGATGATAGGTGATCAGGCATGATCAGCCAGTCACATGATCACGTGTTCAAGATAGCCACGTGATCAGTGCATGATCATTCACGTGATCAGTGATGATTCACGTGATCAGTGCATGAACAGTCACGTGATCAGTGCATGAACAGCCACGTGATCCATGATATCCACTTTATCAGTTCACAATCAGTCACCTGATCAGTGAATG
>NW_027220283.1:0-13926 GCF_027580195.1 Bos mutus
TCCTGTCTGCTCATCTGTGACAATTGCAAGCTGAGTTGATTCCTGCCTGGTCACCTGAATGGTATTGCCAGTTGAGCAGTGATTAAATCACTGCTCATCTCCTATAGCCTGCTGATTGCCTGGTTCGTGTCTGCTCAGCTCTTTGATAGCCTACTCTGGTCCTGTTCGGGCGCCACCTGCGAGGACCAGCCCCAACTGTCCCAGGGTATTCGAAGGAAGATGGCCTAGAGTGACTATTTCTCATCAGAGATATCAAGAAGAATAGTATGGGAGATGGCTCAGTAGGAAAATTCGGTGGAGAAAAGAGGCTGAGTAGCTTGGTTTTACGCAGGAGGGCAATCAAACTTCAAAGACAAAGTTTGCACCACTTTCGTGGAGTCGAAGGCACCTCGAGAGCTGAAGGTGCCTCACCTGACACCTTCTCGAGTGGGTCTCTTAGCAGCCCAGGCATAATTAGGAAGCGTGGTGGGTTCTGCCTCCAGATGGAACTTGGCTGGAAGATGCTCGAGAATATCGGGGGGACTCCTGAGGCTCGGTCCCGCATTTGCGTATGCGAGCCTCCTTCCTCATGACCTTTGTCCAGAATGGAATGCCTCACCGGCTCGGGCACATGGTCAGTGCATGTTCAGTCGATATCAGTGCATGATCAGCCCGCGTGATCACTGACTGCACAGTCACGTGATCAGCGCCTCTCAGTCACGTGATCACCGTATGATAAACCGCGTGATCGGTGAGCGATCAGCCCACGTGATCACTGCATGATCAGGTGGTCAGTTCTGATCAGCCACGGGATCGGTGCGTGCGTCCAGTCCCGTCTGATCAGTGCATGCCCCTGTCTACGTGATCTGTGCTTGATCAGCCACGTGATCAGTGCCCGATCAGCCCGTCATCGTGATCAGGGCCTGATCAGTGCATGCCAGTCACGTGATCCTGATCTGCGCGCTCATCTGCAGATCGCGTGATCAGTGCCCAGTTGAGCAGCATGGTGTGCCTGCTAGTTGAGCAGCATGATTCACTGCTCAGCTCCCTGCTTAGCCTGCTGATTGCGTGGTTCAGTGTCTGCTCAGCTCTTTGGTATTGCCTCCTGAGGTCCCTGTTCAGGCGCCACCTGCAGGGACCAGCCCCAGCTGATCCAGGGTATTCTAAGGAGAGATGGCCTAGGCGACTATTTATATGCTCATCAGAGATATCAAGAAGAATAGTATGAGGATAGCTCAGTAGGAAAATTCGGTGGAAAAAAGGACTGTAGTAGCTTGGTTTCTGGGAGACCAATAAAACTTCAAGACAAGAAGTTTGCACCACTTACGTAGGCCCATGGGCCCTCGAAAAGCGGAAGGTGCCTCACCTAGACACCTTCTCAGTGGGTCTTAGCAGCCCAGGCATAATTAGGAAGCGTGGTGGGTTCCTCGCTCCAGATGGAGACTCGGCTGGAAGTTACAGGGAAGAATGACAAGGAACTTTATGAATTGGGCTGTAAGTTAACTCTTTGACAGAAGGCCAGATGGTGGTGGGGACAGCCCCCAGTGAAATCAGAGGTGAGCACAAAGCAATAAAGTAGGCAGACTCTGGTTATTTTGGGGAGATGCTCGAGAATATCCGGGTGGACTCCTGAGGCTCGGTCCCGCATTTGCGTATGCGAGCCTCCTTCCTCATGACCTTTGTCCAGAGTGGAATGCCTCACCGGCTCCGGGCACATGGTCAGTGCATGTTCAGTCCGATATCAGTGCATGATCAGCCACGTGATCACTGACTGCACAGTCACGTGATCAGCGCCTCTCAGTCACGTGATCACCGTATGATAAACACGTGATCAGTGAACGATCAGCCACGTGATCACTGCATGCGCCGTCAGGTGGTCAGTTCCTGATCAGCCACGGGATCAGTGCGTGCACAGTCCCATGATCAGCGCCTGTCAGTCCCTGATCACTGCCTGATAAACACGTGATCAGTGCATGATGAGCCACGTGATCAGTGCCCGATCAGCCACGTCATCAGTGCATGCGCAGTCACCTGATCAGTGCATGCTCAGTCACGTGATCTGTACTTGATCAGCCGCGTGATCAGTGCCTGCAGAGTCACGTGATAAGGGCCTGCTGAGCTGCGTGATTCCTGTCGGCTCATCTGCTTGACAATTGCCAGCTGAGCTGCGTGATTCCTGCCTGGTCACCTGCTTGATTATTGCCAGTTGAGCAGCATGATTCGTCACTGCTCATCTCCCTGCTTATAGCCTGCTGATTGCGTGGTTCGTGTCTGCTCAGCTCTTTGAGTATTGCCTCCTGAGGTCCCTGTTCGGGCGCCACCTGCCGGGGACCAGCCCCAGCTGATCCAGGGTATTCGAAGGAGAGATGGCCTAGGCGACTATTTATATGCTCATCAGAGATATCAGGAAGAATAGTATGAGGATAGCTCAGTAGGAGAATTCGGTGGAGAAAAGAGACTGAGTAGCTTGGTTTACGCGGGAGACCAATCAAACTTCAAGACAAGAATTTTGCACCACTTACGTACGCCGCAGGCGCCCTCTGGAAGAACGGAAGGTGCCTCACCCTAGACACCTTCTCGAATGGGTCTTAGCAGCCCAGGCATAATTAGGAAGCGTGGTGGGTTCTGCACTCCAGATGGAGATTCGGCTGGAAGTTACAGGGAAGAATGACAAGGAACTTCATGAATTGGAGCTGTAAGTTAACTCTTTGACAGAGAGAGCGAGATGGTGGTGGGGGACAGCCCCCAGTGAAATCAGAGGTGAGAGCACAAAGCAATAAAGTAGGCAGACTCTGGTTATTTTGGGGGGGAGATGCTCGAGAGTATCCAGGGGGACTCCTGAGGCTCGGTCCCACATTTGCCTATGCCGAGCCTCCTTCCTCAAGACCTTTGTCCAGAGTGGAATGCCTCACCGGCTCCGGGCACATGGTCAGTGCATGTTCAGTCCCGATATCAGTGCATGATCAGCCACGTGATCACTGACTGCACAGTCACGTGATCAGCGCCTCTCAGTCACGTGATCACCGTATGATAAACACGTGATCAGTGAACGATCAGCCACGTGATCACTGCATGCGCCGTCAGGTGGTCAGTTCCTGATCAGCCACGGGATCAGTGCGTGCACAGTCCCATGATCAGCGCCTGTCAGTCCCTGATCACTGCCTGATAAACACGTGATCAGTGCATGATGAGCCACGTGATCAGTGCCCGATCAGCCACGTCATCAGTGCATGCGCAGTCACCTGATCAGTGCATGCTCAGTCACGTGATCTGTACTTGATCAGCCGCGTGATCAGTGCCTGCAGAGTCACGTGATCAGGGCCTGCTGAGCTGCGTGATTCCTGTCGGCTCATCTGCTTGACAATTGCCAGCTGAGCTGCGTGATTCCTGCCTGGTCACCTGCTTGATTGTGCCAGTTGAGCAGCATGATTCGTCACTGCTCATCTCCCTGCTTATAGCCTGCTGATTGCGTGGTTCGTGTCTGCTCAGCTCTTTGAGTATTGCCTCCTGAGGTCCCTGTTCGGGCGCCACCTGCCGGGGACCAGCCCCAGCTGATCCAGGGTATTCGAAGGAGAGATGGCCTAGGCGACTATTTATATGCTCATCAGAGATATCAAGAAGAATAGTATGAGGATAGCTCAGTAGGAAAATTCGGTGGAAAAGAGACTGAGTAGCTTGGTTTTCTGGGGAGACCAATCAAACTTCAAGACAAGAAGTTTGCACCACTTACGTAGGCCGCAGGCGCCCTCTCGAAGAGCGGAAGGTGCCTCACCCTAGACACCTTCTCGAGTGGGTCTTAGCAGCCCAGGCATAATTAGGAAGCGTGGTGGGTTCTGCACTCCAGATGGAGACTCGGCTGGAAGTTACAGGGAAGAATGACAAGGAACTTTATGAATTGGAGCTGTAAGTTAACTCTTTGACAGAGAGGCCAGATGGTGGTGGGGACAGCCCCAGTGAAATCAGAGGTGAGCACAAAGCAATAAAGTAGGCAGACTCTGGTTTTTTTTGGGGAGATGCTCGAGAATATCGGGTGGACTCCTGAGGCTCGGTCCCGCATTTGCGTATGCCGAGCCTCCTTCCTCATGACCTTTGTCCAGAGTGGAATGCCTCACCGGCTCCGGGCACATGGTCAGTGCATGCTCAGTCCCGATATCAGTGCATGATCAGCCACGTGATCACTGACTGCACAGTCACGTGATCAGCGCCTCTCAGTCACGTGATCACCGTATGATAAACACGTGATCGGTGAGCGATCAGCCGCGTGATCACTGCATGCGCCGTCAGGTGGTCAGTTCTGATCAGCCGCGGGATCAGTGCGTGCACAGTCCCATGATCAGCGCCTGTCAGTCCCTGATCACTGCCTGATAAACACGTGATCAGTGCGTGATGAGCCACGTGATCAGTGCCCGATCAGCCCGTCATCAGTGCATGCGCGAGTCACCTGATCAGTGCATGCTCAGTCACGTGATCTGTACTTGATCAGCCACGTGATCAGTGCCTGCAGAGTCACGTGATCAGGGCCTGCTGAGCTGCGTGATTCCTGTCGGCTCATCTGCTTGACAATTGCCAGCTGAGCTGCGTGATTCCTGCCTGGTCACCTGCTTGATTGTGCCAGTTGAGCAGCATGATTCGTCACTGCTCATCTCCTGCTTATAGCCTGCTGATTGCGTGGTTCGTGTCTGCTCAGCTCTTTGAGTATTGCCTCCTGAGGTCCCTGTTTGGGCGCCACCTGCGAGGACCAGCCCCAGCTGATCAGGGTATTCGAAGGAGAGATGGCCTGGCGACTATTTATATGCTCATCAGAGATATCAAGAAGAATAGTATGAGGATAGCTCAGTAGGAAAATTCGGTGGGAAAAGAGACTGAGTAGCTTGGTTTTTGCGGGAGACCAATCAAACTTCAAGACAAAAAGTTTGCACCACTTACGTAGGGCATGGCGCCCCTCTCGAAAGAGCGGAAGGTGCCTCACCCTAGACACCTTCTCAGTGGGTCTTAGCAGCCCAGGCATAATTAGGAAGCGTGGTGGGTTCCTGCTCCAGATGGAGACTTCGGCTGGAAGTTACAGGGAAGAATGACAAGGAACTTTATGAATTGGAGCTGTAAGTTAACTCTTTGACAGAGAGGCGAGATGGTGGTGGGGACAGCCCCAGTGAAATCAGAGGTGAGAGCACAAAGCAATAAAGTAGGCAGACTCTGGTTATTTTGGGGAGATGCTCGAGAATATCCGGGTGGACTCCTGAGGCTCGGTCCCGCATTTGCGTATGCGAGCCTCCTTCCTCATGACCTTTGTCCAGAGTGGAATGCCTCACGGCTCCGGGCACATGGTCAGTGCATGTTCAGTCGATATCAGTGCATGATCAGCCGCGTGATCACTGACTGCACAGTCACGTGATCAGCGCCTCTCAGTCGCGTGATCACCCGTATGATAAACACGTGATCGGTGAGCGATCAGCCGCGTGATCACTGCATGCGCCGTCAGGTGGTCAGTTCCTGATCAGCCCGCGGGATCAGTGCGTGCACAGTCCATGATCAGCGCCTGTCAGTCCCTGATCACTGCCTGATAAACACGTGATCAGTGCTTGATGAGCCACGTGATCAGTGCCCGATCAGCCACGTCATCAGTGCATGCGCAGTCACCTGATCAGTGCATGCTCAGTCACGTGATCTGTACTTGATCAGCCACGTGATCAGTGCCTGCAGAGTCACGTGATCAGGGCCTGCTGAGCTGCGTGATTCCTGTCGGCTCATCTGCTTGACAATTGCCAGCTGAGCTGCGTGATTCCTGCCTGGTCACCTGCTTGATTATTGCCAGTTGAGCAGCATGATTCGTCACTGCTCATCTCCCTGCTTATAGCCTGCTGATTGCGTGGTTCGTGTCTGCTCAGCTCTTTAGTGTGCCTCCTGAGGTCCCTGTTCGGGCGCCACCTGCCGGGGACCAGCCCCAGCTGATCCAGGGTATTCGAAGGAGAGATGGCCTAGGCGACTATTTATATGCTCATCAGAGATATCAAGAAGAATAGTATGAGGATAGCTCAGTAGGAAAATTGGGTGGAGAAAAGAGACTGAGTAGCTTGGTTTACGCGGGAGACCAATCAAACTTCAAGACAAGAAGTTTGCACCACTTACGTACGCCGCAGGCGCCCTCTCGAAGAACGGAAGGTGCCTCACCCTAGACACCTTCTCGAGTGGGTCTTAGCAGCCCAGGCATAATTAGGAAGCGTGGTGGGTTCTGCACTCCAGATGGAGATTCGGCTGGAAGTTACAGGGAAGAATGACAAGGAACTTCATGAATTGGAGCTGTAAGTTAACTCTTTGACAGAGAGAGCGAGATGGTGGTGGGGGACAGCCCCCAGTGAAATCAGAGGTGAGAGCACAAAGCAATAAAGTAGGCAGACTCTGGTTATTTTGGGTGGAGATGCTCGAGAATATCCAGGGGGACTCCTGAGGCTCGGTCCCACATTTGCCTATGCCGAGCCTCCTTCCTCAAGACCTTTGTCCAGAATGGAATGCCTCACCGGCTCCGGGCACATGGTCAGTGCATGTTCAGTCCCGATATCAGTGCATGATCAGCCACGTGATCACTGACTGCACAGATCGCGTGATCAGCGCCTCTCAGTCACGTGATCACCGTATGATAAACACGTGATCAGTGAACGATCAGCCACGTGATCACTGCATGCGCCGTCAGGTGGTCAGTTCCTGATCAGCCACGGGATCAGTGCGTGCACAGTCCCATGATCAGCGCCTGTCAGTCCCTGATCACTGCCTGATAAACACGTGATCAGTGCATGATGAGCCACGTGATCAGTGCCCGATCAGCCACGTCATCAGTGCATGCGCAGTCACCTGATCAGTGCATGCTCAGTCACGTGATCTGTACTTGATCAGCCGCGTGATCAGTGCCTGCAGAGTCACGTGATAAGGGCCTGCTGAGCTGCGTGATTCCTGTCGGCTCATCTGCTTGACAATTGCCAGCTGAGCTGCGTGATTCCTGCCTGGTCACCTGCTTGATTATTGCCAGTTGAGCAGCATGATTCGTCACTGCTCAGCTCCCTGCTTATAGCCTGCTGATTGCGTGGTTCGTGTCTGCTCAGCTCTTTGAGTATTGCCTCCTGAGGTCCCTGTTCTGGCGCCACCTGCCGGGGACCAGCCCCAGCTGATCCAGGGTATTCGAAGGAGAGATGGCCTAGGCGACTATTTATATGCTCATCAGAGATATCAAGAAGAATAGTATGAGGATAGCTCAGTAGGAAAATTCGGTGGAGAAAAGAGACTGAGTAGCTTGGTTTTGTGGGAGACCAATCAAACTTCAAGACAAAGTTTGCACCACTTACGTAGGCATGGCGCCCTCTCGAAGAGCGGAAGGTGCCTCACCTAGACACCTTCTCAGTGGGTCTTAGCAGCCCAGGCATAATTAGGAAGCGTGGTGGGTTCTGCGCTCCAGATGGAGACTCGGCTGGAAGTTACAGGGAAGAATGACAAGGAACTTTATGAATTGGAGCTGTAAGTTAACTCTTTGACAGAGAGGCGAGATGGTGGTGGGGACAGCCCCAGTGAAATCAGAGGTGAGCACAAAGCAATAAAGTAGGCAGACTCTGGTTATTTTGGGGGAGATGCTCGAGAATATCCGGGTGGACTCCTGAGGCTCGGTCCGCATTTGCGTATGCGAGCCTCCTTCCTCATGACCTTTGTCCAGAGTGGAATGCCTCACCGGCTCCGGGCACATGGTCAGTGCATGTTCAGTCGATATCAGTGCATGATCAGCCACGTGATCACTGACTGCACAGTCACGTGATCAGCGCCTCTCAGTCGCGTGATCACCGTATGATAAACACGTGATCGGTGAGCGATCAGCCGCGTGATCACTGCATGCGCCGTCAGGTGGTCAGTTCCTGATCAGCCACGGGATCAGTGCGTGCACAGTCCCATGATCAGCGCCTGTCGGTCCCTGATCACTGCCTGATAAACACGTGATCAGTGCATGATGAGCCACGTGATCAGTGCCCGATCAGCCCGTCATCAGTGCATGCGCAGTCACCTGATCAGTGCATGCTCAGTCACGTGATCTGTACTTGATCAGCCACGTGATCAGTGCCTGCAGAGTCACGTGATCAGGGCCTGCTGAGCTGCGTGATTCCTGTCGGCTCATCTGCTTGACAATTTGCCAGCTGAGCTGCGTGATTCCTGCCTGGTCACCTGCTTGATTATGTGCCAGTTGAGCAGCATGATTCGTCACTGCTCAGCTCCTGCTTATAGCCTGCTGATTGCGTGGTTCGTGTCTGCTCAGCTCTTTGAGTATTGCCTCCTGAGGTCCCTGTTGGGCGCCACCTGCGGGACCAGCCCCAGCTGATCCAGGGTATTGAAGGAGAGATGGCCTGGCGACTATTTATATGCTCATCAGAGATATCAAGAAGAATAGTATGAGGATAGCTCAGTAGGAAAATTCGGTGGAGAAAGGGAGACTGAGTAGCTTGGTTTTGCGGGAGACCAATCAAACTTCAAGACAAAGTTTGCACCACTTACGTAGGGCATAGGCGCCCTCTCGAAAGAGCGGAAGGTGCCTCACCTAGACACCTTCTCGAGTGGGTCTTAGCAGCCCAGGCATAATTAGGAAGCGTGGTGGGTTCTGCGCTCCAGATGGAGACTCGGCTGGAAGTTACAGGGAAGAATGACAAGGAACTTTATGAATTGGAGCTGTAAGTTAACTCTTTGACAGAGGCGAGATGGTGGTGGGGACAGCCCCAGTGAAATCAGAGGTGAGCACAAAGCAATAAAGTAGGCAGACTCTGGTTATTTTGGGGAGATGCTCGAGAATATCCGGGTGGACTCCTGAGGCTCGGTCCCGCATTTGCGTATGCGAGCCTCCTTCCTCATGACCTTTGTCCAGAGTGGAATGCCTCACGGCTCGGGCACATGGTCAGTGCATGCTCAGTCACGATATCAGTGCATGATCAGCCACGTGATCACTGACTGCACAGTCACGTGATCAGCGCCTCTCAGTCGCGTGATCACCGTATGATAAACACGTGATCGGTGAGCGATCAGCCGCGTGATCACTGCATGCGCCCGTCAGGTGGTCAGTTCCTGATCAGCCGCGGGATCAGTGCGTGCACAGTCCCATGATCAGCGCCTGTCAGTCACTGATCACTGCCTGATAAACACGTGATCAGTGCGTGATGAGCCACGTGATCAGTGCCCGATCAGCCCGTCATCAGTGCATGCGCAGTCACCTGATCAGTGCATGCTCAGTCACGTGATCTGTGCTTGATCAGCCACGTGATCAGTGCCTGCAGAGTCACGTGATCAGGGCCTGCTGAGCTGCGTGATTCCTGTCGGCTCATCTGTGACAATTTGCCAGCTGAGCTGCGTGATTCCTGCCTGGTCACCTGCTTATTGTGCCAGTTGAGCAGCATGATTCGTCACTGCTCAGCTCCCTGCTTATAGCCTGCTGATTGCGTGGTTCGTGTCTGCTCAGCTCTTTGAGTATGTGCCTCCTGAGGTCCCTGTTAGGCGCCACCTGCGGGGACCAGCCCCAGCTGATCAGGGTATTCCAAGGAGAGATGGCCTGGCGACTATTTATATGCTCATCAGAGATATCAAGAAGAATAGTATGAGGATAGCTCAGTAGGAAAATTCGGTGGAGAAAAAGGGCTGAGTAGCTTGGTTTCTGTGGAGACCAATCAAACTTCAAGACAAGTTTGCACCACTTACGTGGCCATGGCGCCCTCTCGAAAGGCGGAAGGTGCCTCACCTAGACACCTTCTCGAGTGGGTCTTAGCAGCCCAGGCATAATTAAAGGCGTGGTGGGTTCTGCTCTCCAGATGGAGACTTCGGCTGGAAGTTACAGGGAAGAATGACAGGAACTTTATGAATTGGAGCTGTAAGTTAACTCTTTGACAGAGAGGCGAGATGGTGGTGGGGACAGCCCCAGTGAAATCAGAGGTGAGAGCACAAAAGCAATAAAGTAGGCAGACTCTGGTTATTTTGGGGGAGATGCTCGAGAATATCGGGGGACTCCTGAGGCTCAGTCCCGCATTTGCGTATGCGAGCCTCCTTCCTCATGACCTTTGTCCAGAGTGGAATGCCTCACGGCTCCGGGCACATGGTCAGTGCATGTTCAGTCACGATATCAGTGCGATCAGCCGCGTGATCACTGGCTGCACAGTCACGTGATCAGCGCCTCTCAGTCACGTGATCACCGTATGATAAACCGTGATCAGTGAGCGGTCAGCCGCGTGATCACTGCATGCGAACTCAGGTGGTCAGTTCCTGATCAGCCCGCGGGATCAGTCGTGCACAGTCCATGATCAGCGCCTGTCAGTCACTGATCGCTGCCTGATAAACACGTGATCAGTGCATGATGAGCCACGTGATCAGTGCCGATCAGCCACGTCATCAGTGCATGCGCAGATCACCTGATCAGTGCATGCTCAGTCACGTGATCTGTGCTTGATCAGCCCACGTGATCAGTGCCACGTGATCAGGGCCTGCTGAGCTGCGTGATTCCACCGGCTCATCTGCTTGACAATTGCCAGCTGAGCTGCGTGATTCCTGCCTGGTCACCTGCTTGATTGTGCCAGTTGAGCAGCATGATTAATCTGCTGCTCAGCTCCTGCTTATAGCCTGCTGATTGCGTGGTTCGTGTCTGCTCAGCTCTTTGAGTATTGCCTCCTGAGGTCCCTGTTGGGCGCCACCTGCGAGACCAGCCCCAGCTGATCAGGGTATTGAAGGAGAGATGGCCTGGTGACTATTTATATGCTCATCAGAGATATCAAGAAGAATAGTATGAGGATAGCTCAGTAGGAAAATTCGGTGGAAAAGAGACTGAGTAGCTTGGTTTCTGCGGGAGACCAATCAAGCTTCAAGACAAAGTTTGCACCAGTTACGCGCCCGCAGGCGCCCTCTCCCGAAAGGCTGAAGGTGCCTCACCCTAGACACCTTCTCGAGTGGGTCTTAGCAGCCCAGGCATAATTGCCAGGCGTGGTGGGTTCTCTGCTCCAGATGGAACTCAGCTGGAAGTGATTACAGGAAGAATGACAAAGGAACTTTATGAATTGGAGCTGTAAGTTGCTCTTTGACAGCTCAGGCGAGATGGTGGTGGGGACAGCCCCAGTGAAATCAGAGGTGGCACAAAGCAATAAGTCTGCAGACTCTGGTTATTTTGGAGGAGATGCTGAGAATATCCCAGGGGACTCCTGAGCTCGGTGATTACCATTTGCCTATGCTGAGCCTCCTTCCTCATGACCTTTGTCAGGTGGAATGCCTCACGGCTCCGGCATGGTCTGCTGTTCCAGTCGCTATCAGTGCATGCTCAGCTGCGTGATCCTGAAGGTGCTCAGCTCCGTGATTGTGCCTCTCCAGCTGCGTGATCACCGTTTGCTCAGCCCGTGATCAGTGAGCGCTCCAGCTGCGTGATCACTGACTACTCAGGTGGTCAGTTCCTGATCAGCGGGATCTACGTGTTCAGTGCCTGATCTCAACTCCTTTAGTATTGCCTGTCGGTCGTGATCCTTTTTGATCAATCAGGCATTTACAGCCACCTGATCGTGTTTGAGTCTGTGATCCGTGATTACAGTGCTCATCCTGCGTCATTTTTGCTGTGTGATAGCTGCCTGATCAGTGCTCAGCTCCTTGATTGTGATTTGATTGCAGTGAGCAGTGTCTGCTCAGTCAGGGGTGCCTGCTGAGTCACGTGTTTAGAGCTCGGGGCCACTTCCCTGCGTGATTTCCAGCTCCTGACTCTTTCCTGCCCCTCTAGGAGAGCTGTGCCTTATAGCCAAGTGATTGGTGCCTGCTCAGCCTTTGAATGTGCTCTGTGTGCCAGTTGATTGGTGCAGCGTGGGTTCGTCATCAGGGCTTTGAATCTCCTGCACATGATCAGCCCTGATCATTGCCTCATTCACGTGTCTGTCAGCTCTTTGAGCAGTGCCTACTCGGTCGTGATCAGTGCATTACCTGCCATGGGATCAGTGCATGATCTGACGTTCAGCGTAGAATGACAAGGAACTTTCAGTGGGCTGTATGTTGGTCTTTGAGTGCCTGCCCAGATGCGTGATCAGGGCCTGCCCCCCAGTGAAACGGGGTGAGAGCTTGCTAATCTCGCCCGTATTACCCTCTGAGCTACGTGATTCCTGCCTGCTCCATATCGGGTAACTCTGTGCCTGGTCGCGCGAGATTCCTGCTGACTCAGCTGAAGTGCAATGCCCAGCTGAGCTCCGTGATTTCCTGCGTGTCAGCTGCTTTATAGTGTCGTGTGTTCGTGATTCCGCCTGATCAGCGCCTCGATAATTGCCACCCAGGCTACGTGATTCTTCCTTGCGTGCGTGATCACTGCATTGTGTGATTAGGTTGTCCTTCTCAGCTCTTTGATTATTGCCTGCTGTGGCACAGTCAGTGCCGAGTCAGCGCCTGTCGCGTGATCGATCCGCGTGATCAGTATGATCAGCCACGTGATCGGTACCTACACAATCGCGTTATCTGCGCCTCTGCGATCAGGTGATCACTGCATGATAGCCACGTGATCGGTGCATACTCCAGTCCGATCAGGCTGCCAGTCGTGATCCGTGCCTACGCGATCGTGCGATCTGCGCCTCTCGATCGCGTGATCAGTGCCTGCTCGGTCACGTGATCGGTGTCGCTCATCTGCCTGCACAGTCACGTGATCTGCCAGCAGGCTGTGCGTTCTGCCTAGTCACCTGCTTGGTGTGCAGTTGATAGCAGATTCGTCTGCTCATCTCCTGCTTATAGCCTGCTGATTGCGTGGTTCGTGTCTGCTCAGCTATTTGAGTATTGCCTCCTGAGGTCTGACCGGCGCCACCTGCAGTTCTCAGCCCCAGCTGATCAGCGTGTCCGAGAAGGAGAGATGGCCTGGCGACTGTTTGCATATGCTCATCAGAATATCAAGAAGAATAGTATGAGATAGCTCAGTGAGAAGAAATTCAGTGGAAAGGGCTGGCCAGCAGTTTCAGTGACGGACAATCAATCTTCAGACAAGTTTGCCCTCAAGTAGGCATGGCGCCCTCTCTGGGAGTACTCACCTAGACACACCCTTCTCAGTGGGTCTGCCAGTCCAGGCATAATTAGGAAGCGTTGTGGGTTCCTCTCTCAGATGGAGACTAGCCTGGAAGTTTGATAAAGAATGACAAGGAACTTTGGTGGAGCTGTAAGTTAACTCTTTGACAGAAGGTGAGATGGTGGTGGGGACAGCCCCCAGTAAATCAGAGGTGAGCAGAAAGCAATAAAGTACGGCAGACTCTGTTTATTTTGGGTGAGAGATGCTAGAGAGATATCGGAGTGTTGGACTCCTGAGAAATTCGGTCCGCATTTGCCTATGCGAGCCTCCTTCCATCTCAGTGACCTTGTCCCGATGAATGCCCCACCGGCTCGGGCACATGGTCAGTGCATGCTCAGTCACGATGTCAGTGCATGATGTAGCCGTGATCACTGACTGCACATTCGCGTGATCCGCCTCTGATCGCGTGATCACCAATGAAAACACGTGATCGGTGAGCGATCGGCCGCGTGATCACTGCATGGAACTCAGGTGGTCAGTTCCTGATCAGCTGCGGGATGGTGCCTGCACGATCCATGATCAGCGCCTGTCAGTCTGATGCTGCCTGATAAACGCGTGATCAGTGCCCGATCAGCCCGTCATCGGTGCATCGCGATCACCTGGTCAGTGCCTGCTCAGTTGTAGTCTGTGCCCGATCAGCCGGCGTGATCAGTGCCTGCAGTGTCGCGTGATCAGGAACCTGCTGAGGCCTGCTGATTCCTGCCAGCACATCTGCTTGGCAATTGCCGAGGAAGCTACATAATTCTGTCACCTGTAATTGTGCCAGTTGAGCAGCATAATTCGTACCTCAACTCCCTGCCATAGCCTGCTGATTGCGTGGTTGCGTGTCTGCTCAGCTCTGTCCCTGTTGGGCGCAACCTGCGAGGACCAGCCCC
>NW_027220284.1:0-27628 GCF_027580195.1 Bos mutus
CACCTTTGCTATGGAAGTCAAACGATCTTTCTTTGAAATGAAAATGGAGCATACTGAACGTTCACATTCTTCTAGAGCATTTGAAAAGCCCTAACTTGTAGAAACCTGCTGTACGAGTTCCTTGAAAGCAAGAACCTCTATGTATGGATATGTCTTCATGCCTTAGATTGTGCCTCGAATATAGTGTACACATCAACCCAGGAAAGGAAAGAATTGAATCGCCAAATATACAAAGAGATCAAAAGTGCGAGCCAAGTGACCCTTGAGGCTTCCAAGAGCTTTTCTGTCTTTCACACACTAAGTAAATACTGAGCACCTACGATGAGCTAGGAGGCATGGAATACGTTTCAGGGAATAGAAGGCGGAGAGAAGAAGACACAGAGTTCCTGCTTTCACTGAGACGACTCTAATGATACATCACAGGCAGATCCTTTGAGAACCTATAGAGGGGCCTCTTCCTCACCACAAAACCTGGGTGTCAGGAAGGCTCTCCAGAGGAACCATTTCGTTGAGGTCCATAGGTTGAACCTAGGTAAACCAGGGTTGAGATGCAGGAAGAATTTTCAGGCGGGGAAAATAGCATCTTGGAAGGCTATGTGACCAGGGAAACTTAGGACATTCAAGAAACGAAAAATGCCCTATGGGATGGAAGCCAAAGAGTGCAGAGGGCATTCCAGGCAAAAGACATCAGAGAAGAACGTGAGGAGCAAGCCTGAAGGGAGGTGGTCATATCTTCAATATGCTGGGAAAATACGAGAGCCGTTGGAGCAGGGAGGTGACAGCATTGCATCTGCATTTCCAAAAGGTCATCTTGCTCCACATCACTAATGATTGAGAGGCTCAACTCCAAACTCCAAGGAGGGACCACTTCACATGAGTCCGATTGGGCCTCACTGCGATGTCTGTCAATAACCAATGCTGGAGAAGATGTGGAGCAAAGGGACTCTCCTCCACGGTGAGTAGGAATGGGCGTGGGGAGAGCCGGTATGGAAAAGAATATGGAGGTTCCCGAAGGAACTAAAAGTGGAAGTAGCCTATGGTCCAGCAGTCCGACTCCCAGGCATAGATCCACCCACGGTATAAGTGAACAAGATAGATGCCCGTTTGGGCACATCTATCTGTGCGTCTTGTGCGCACACGCGCATCTTGCGATCGCCTGCGAGGCAGGGGTGGGGCGGGGCCGGGGCTCTGGCTGAGTCGGTGCAAGCCCGGGATTGCCTGAGGCAAGCCAAAGGAGCCCCAGATGGAGACGGGACTGCCGGTCGTCGGGTGTCCTGGAAGCCGAATGCGAATGCGGAGGGGGCTCGCGGGCCGCCGGAGGCAACCCAGGTCTGCAGCGGGAGTCGGGCCCCGCCACCCGCTCCCCGCGGCCCGGGAGGGGCTGGGGCTGCGGGGGGGATCCAAGAATCGGGACGCGCGGCGGGGGCTAAAGGACCTCTTCTGGTAGGCAAAAAGCCTCGAGCGCCCGGGATTCCCAGGTGGTCTCCCATCCAAGATACTAACCAGGCCCGACCCTGCTTAGCTTCCGAGATCAGACGAGATCGGGCGCCTTCAGGCTGATACGGCCTGAGACGGTGGCGGTGGGCTCGGGGCGCCCTAAGAGCCTTGCGCTTCGCCTCCCTTTCGCTCTGCCCTGCAGGTCGGGCCAACGGGCCGCACCTCTCGTCGCGGGGCGTGCTGTACTTGAGCCGCACGACCCGCGACCGGACTCCAGCCTGCTGACGCCGGCCCGCCCCCCCGAACACCGCCAACACCAGACCAGCAAGCGCCTGGCCGGGCCCGGGGGCCCGAGGGGCTTCCAGGACCCCCCATTGACCGGGAGGGCGTGCGTGCATGCGTGCGCGCGGGGCCTGGGGGCTGGGCTGAGGGGTGCGGAGGTCTCGGCGCCCTCCCACCCGCGGCCACTCCAGACCCGGCCGCGCTCGCTGAGCGGGGCCTCCCCCCGATCCCATTCGCTGCTCAGGCCCGCGCGGCCCCGGACGTGTCGGTCTTCGGCGCCCGCCGCCTCCCAACCCCCGCGGCCCAGGGGCCTCTGAACCTCCTGCGGGCCTAGGCGCAGCGAAACTTGAGCGCCCAACTTGCCCGGCACCTGTCCGGTGCCCAAACCCACCAGAAGCCAGGGAGGCGCGGTCGACCGGAGCGCCTCAGCCCCTCCCCTTCGCACTACCGAGGCCCCCCCTTTGCCCCCACGCCAAGCCCTCGACCTTCCTGAGAGAGCAGACGAGCCACAGGCAGGCACACAGACAGACACACAGACACTCGCACGCACCCACGCCAAGGGAGACAGCTGGCCTGCGCAAGCTCCTCAGCCAGAGCCAGAGCGCCTGGGAGAGGCCGGGGCCAGACGAACGGGCCGGCGGCTGGCTGTCAGGAGATACAGAGGCAGAAATACATGAAGATTCCGAGACAGACTCCAAGACGGCAAGAGGAGATACACACACACACACACACACACACACACACACACACTTGAGTGTGGTCTTTGGAAATACTTGTGTTCGTAGTTGCTGGGTTGAGCCCAACTTTAATACAACCCATGGACTGCGGCCCATCAGGCTCCTCTGTCCGTGGCATTTCCCAGGCGAGGATACTGGAGTGGGTTGCCATTTCCTTCTCCGGCGGGATCTTCCCCACCCAGGGATCAAACCCCAGTCTCCTGCGCGCGGATGCCTTGCCATCTGAACCAGGACATTGCTCATTCCCTAGGCAAAATACAAAGAATAGAGCTCGTGTTCTACTAAATGGAAAGATGATTTCAAAAACAGAAGCTGTCCTTTGTTGGCATCTTTGAATCTTTATGTAGTTTTCGTGGATTTTTACTCTTAAGGCTAAGTGAACAAGGCAAGAGAGAAACCCCAGAATTGAAAAGCAATTGACGTTTTTGAAAGAAACATGTGCAGGTGAAGCTCTCTTCCTTTTTGAGAGATGGTTAAATGCAAAATCTTGATTCAACACATATGACTTTTGTGCACTTTCTTTCAAATCTCCATGACAAAACCCTAAGGCGTCCAGGAAGAAAGGAGTAGAGGGGCAGACCAAAAGGGCAACCTTTCCCCTTGGTGCCATCTCAACCAGCTGCTTAGTTCCTTCATCTCAAGGACTATCATCTGGGCTTCTCTGGTTTGTCTGATTCTTGTTTCGGGGACCGTTTCTCGTCACAAGGCTGTCAACAGTGGGGGTGGGGTGTGTGTGTGTGTGGGGGTGGGAGCCCTTCTTTCCATTCCACATGACACCCAGTGGACAATCTAGGCCCTGCCCACTGCATTGAGTGTGCAGCAACAATATCAACGGTAATGCCGGTGAACAATGCGTATTCCTGGAATCCACTCCGTTGGCTACTGACTGTGTGTGGTGGTGGTCTGGAACCTAGACCTGGAAGCTTTCTGGATGATTGCAAATGACACCAAAGTCTGAGGACGACGGAAGATCTTCACATTTCTGCAAGAGCCGCACACCTCCAGAAGGAACCACAAGACTTGCCTGAAATGGTCAAGGTGTAAGTATTGGACTCAACGTTGGAAGGTCTCCACCTTTGCTATGGAAGTCAAACGATCTTTCTTTGAAATGAAAATGGAGCATACTGAACGTTCACATTCTTCTAGAGCATTTGAAAAGCCCTAACTTGTAGAAACCTGCTGTACGAGTTCCTTGAAAGCAAGAACCTCTATGTATGGATATGTCTTCATGCCTTAGATTGTGCCTCGAATATAGTGTACACATCAACCCAGGAAAGGAAAGAATTGAATCGCCAAATATACAAAGAGATCAAAAGTGCCGAGCCAAGTGACCCCTTGAGGCTTCCAAGAGCTTTTCTGTCTTTCACACACTAAGTAAATACTGAGCACCTACGATGAGCTAGGAGGCATGGAATACGTTTCAGGGAATAGAAGGCGGAGAGAAGAAGACACAGAGTTCCTGCTTTCACTGAGACGACTCTAATGATACATCACAGGCAGATCCTTTGAGAACCTATAGAGGGGCCTCTTCCCTCACCACAAAACCTGGGTGTCAGGGAAGGCTCTCCAGAGGAACCATTTCGTTGAGGTCCATAGGTTGAACCTAGGTAAACCAGGGTTGAGATGCAGGAAGAATTTCAGGCCGGGAAAATAGCATCTTGGAAGGCTATGTGACCAGGGAAACTTAGGACATTCAAGAAACGAAAAATGCCCTATGGGATGGAAGCCAAAGAGTGCAGAGGGCATTCCAGGCAAAAGACATCAGAGAAGAACGTGAGGAGCAAGCCTGAAGGGAGGTGGTCGTATCTTCAATATGCTGGGAAAATACGAGAGCCGTTGGAGCAGGGAGGTGACAGCATTGCATCTGCATTTCCAAAAGGTCATCTTGCTCCACATCACTAATGATTGGAGAGGCTCAACTCCAAACTCCAAGGAGGGACCACTTCACATGAGTCCGATTGGGCCTCACTGCGATGTCTGTCAATAACCAATGCTGGAGAAGATGTGGAGCAAAGGGAACTCTCCTCCACGGTGAGTAGGAATGGGCGTGGGGAGAGCCGGTATGGAAAAGAATATGGAGGTTCCCGAAGGAACTAAAAGTGGAAGTAGCCTATGGTCCAGCAGTCCGACTCCCAGGCATAGATCCACCCACAGTATAAGTGAACAAGATAGATGCCCCGTTTGGGCACATCTATCTGTGCGTGCGCGCGCACACGCGCATGCGCGATCGCCTGCGAGGCAGGGGGTGGGGCGGGGGCCGGGGCTCTGGCTGGAGTCGGTGCAAGCCCCGGGATTGCCTGAGGCAAGCCAAAGGAGCCCCAGATGGAGACGGGACTGCCGGTCGTCGGGTGTCCTGGAAGCCGAATGCGAATGCGGAGGGGCTCGCGGGCCGCGCGGAGGCAACCCAGGTCTGCAGCGGGAGTCGGGGCCCCGGCCACCCGCTCCCCGCGGCCCGGGAGGGGCTGGGGCTGCGGGGGGGATCCAAGAATCGGGACGCGCGGCGGGGCTAAAGGTACAGCACTGATACTACACATAAAGTCAATGAGTAAGGACCTAGTGTACAGCACAGGGAAGTCTGCTCAGTGCTCTGTGGTGAAGCAAATGGGCAGGAAATCTAAAAGAGAGACAGATACGTAAATAGATAGATAGATAGATAGATGACTGATTCACTTTGCTGTACAGCAGAAATTGACACAGCAGTGTAAAGCAACTATACGCCAATAAATGAATGAATGGATGAATGAATTTTGAAAAAAAGGAACACAGTGGGCCCCCTAGAACTTGTGGAAATGAGGAGTCCACACCCAGGGTGCGGCACAGCGTCAGGGCTGCCCTCACATTGGTCCACTGCCAACGGACCGCCTGGACCAGGCCTCTTCTACCCCAGAGACCTCGACGCGGAGGCAGGGAGGCAGCCAGTTGTGGTCTCTCCGGTGCTCTGCTCTTACTCACGCAGCCATCCCAAGGCTGAGATCCCCGGGAGAACAAGAAACCCACATTCCACCTCAGGACAACAGACACAGCTGCAGTCACTCACTTCGCGGACGTCCCGCTCAAGTTTTCTGTTCATGTCCTTGGACTTGAGGAGGTCCTTCCTGGCCGTGTCCAGGTCCTCCTCCAGATGTTTCACGTGGGCAGAGAGGGCTGCCAGGCGCTCCTCCATCTGGCTCTGCTCCCGCAACTGCCTCTCTATGATTTCCTGGAGCTCCATCTTCTTAACCATGTCTTCCTTGTGGCTTAGAGAGCCGTCGGAGGGTCTCTAAGGGGGAAAGGAAGCCTTACACAGCCTGGTTTTGGGAGGGAGGGAACACAGTACTTCCGGGCAATCTGTGAGGTCAAAACTGCCTTCTGCGCTCTGGGAGCTCACAGGACCCTCGTGGCCACTCAGACCTACATGGTGCATCGGTGAGAGGTCCCAACAGCCCCGCCCAGACAGACTGGATGGTAAGACGAGAACCAGACAGAGAGCGAGACCAAGGACTTGCCTTTCCATTGGCGCTTGGCATGTTTTCTTGCTCATGATGTACATCAAGCACCCTGTCCGTTAGTATCTTTTCCTGGTTATTCTCCTCTGAAAGAATCATCTGCTAAAACCAAAAAAAATTGAATCAGAGTAAAGAAATAAGTAAAGACAGCAAAACTCCACCTGGAAAACTCAACTCTAAACTGAAAATCACAACATAAAAAGAAAATACATGGTGATGCTATCCATCCCGAATACCACCAGGTGATTAGAGTCAGAATTTGTCTTCTACTGGACAAAGGGGTACTTAAGAGATCCTGCAACTCTGAGCCACAAGTCTAGTTTACTAGTCATTAAAATAACCCTGGTGGGCGGGTCCTCAATCAGAAAGATAAATAACATCTGATGCCCACCACTACAGCAGCCTTCATTCTTTTTTAAAATGAAAGGATTCAAATGACAAACCCTTCACGGAAATTACACAAAGACTGATCAAACTTACCTCTTTATGTGTGGCACCTAATTCTTCTTCTAACAAACTACACCTTTCGAGTGCTACTCGTAATCACGCTCTCAACTCAAATCAAAGGGGCCGAGTCACTGTGTGTTGATGTGTGTATATACGTTAGTACACTTCTTAGTGTATACTCACCCTAATACATGGATACTGTCACAGAATACCTTGAATGTCTCTCATTGATCTTAACGTCAAGAGAATCTGCTTGTTAACAGCTTTAAATTCTAAGTTTGAGAGAACAAATGTTCTCCTAAATTAATTATTACCCAGTTTTTTACTGCAAATTGATATACAGAATATAATAGATCTTGAGACATTCATGCCAACTAATACTTTTTAACTGGGGGCTTCCCAGGTGGCTCAGTGGTAAAGAATCCGCCTGCCAATGCAAGAGGGCAGGGATCCCTGGGTCAGGAAGATTCCCTGGAGTAGAAGATGGCCACCCACTCCAGTATTCATGACTGGGAAGCCCCATGAAGAGAGGAGCATGGTGGGCTACAGTCCACAGGGTTGCAAAGATTCGGACACGACTGAGCATGTATGCAGGCAACGCTTTTTAACCATATAAAACTCTGACTTCTTACAGAAAAAATGTATATACAAGAATTCAAGACGCGCAAAAAAGTCAACTAGTTACATAAATATGTGCATCATCCGCCTAACAAGGCAGCAAGTGTACAAATCCAGGATGGCCGGATGGCTGGTACCTTCTCGTCCAGGGCCTTGTGGTGTTCAAAGAGCAATTTCAGCGCCCTGAGCACCTCCACCTCACTCCTCATGCCGGCTGGGGACTGCGCCTGCCGCTTGCCTGCTGTCATCCCGACGGGTGGAATATATCGCGAAACCAGGCACTCCAGGTGCTCCAGCAGCAGCTGCAGGGCAGGGCCAAAGGAACACCTTCAACCTCATGCTTGAATTCCGGGCCGATAACTCCTCTCAGCCTCACGCTATAGCTGGAAACATGCTAAGGCACGTCGGAATCCTGCCAGTTCCGTCGAAAGTTAGAGTGGACTTCCCCAGGGGTCCAGTAGTTAAGACTCCACACTTCTTCAAGGATCATGGGTTTTAACCCCTGGTCGGGGAACTAAGATCCCACACAAAGTGTAGCGTGGACAAAAATGTAAGTTAAGAGAACTCCCCCCTCATATGTACTAAAATTACATTAGCTCTCATCAGAAATTTGAAGCAAGGTATGAGAACCCAGAACTGATCCACCCTGGTCTGTTCAGCGGGAAGATGTGGAAAATGACTTGAAAATCAGACAAAGTTTAAAGACAGCACACGGAGGCCAGCGGTGACCCCCGCGGGGCAAATGTCAACACGTGAGAATCCCCCTACTGACCCTGGTGTTGTTCCTTTCAGCTTTCAGCTGAGCGATTTCCTCTTTGGCTTTACAAAGCTGCTCCCTGTAGGTGTATCCTTCGGGAGTTGGAAATTCCTAGAAAACAGTTAAATGAGAAACTAAATACAAACATAAATTAAAAAGAGAGCGAGACTGTGAAGACTGACCCTGTCAAGTCTCTCCAGGCTCCACACAAAGGATCTCCATGCCCCTCCAGAGAAGAGGGGTCCACTGACCCCAAGACCACACAGACCACCACAACTCAGACCGGCCTTCAGCCTCCACCTCGACCTGGCAGGCACGCGGCAGGAGAGAACCTGGAATCCAAGCCTGCCTTCTCAAGACCCAGGGACATTTGAGAAACTTTCCAAAACGTAAACCTAACAACAAAGTGGATAAAGAGATTCTTAAACGACACACAGACCTGGAGCCACTGGGGAAAGTGAAGAAAAAAAAGAAGGTCTACAAGGCCACGAGGCTTTGGAGTGTTCCTCTGGGAAAAAGGCGGATGGCGCCTCAAAGCCATCTGTTAGCCTGACTCCACAGAAGCCACCCAGTCATTCAATCAACTGGTTAAAATGTTAAATTTATGTTATATGTACTTTACCACAATTTGCGTGCATGCGGGGCCGTCCACGTGGTGAACTTGCTCAAACTGAACCACACGGAGTCTTTCGTTCTTCTATTTTTCTTTGCAGAAATTAAAAAAATCCTGGGCTACGTATCCCCTACTACATACTGAGTGTTCAGCACCCAGAACAGTGCCCAGCACTTGTAAGAGGCATGCAGTAGACATGTGTAGCTATGAGGGTGTATGTCATACACGTAAGCAGTAGGTACCTGTCATTAAAATACTGGACACACTGGTCTGTGCTTTGTAACATGGGAGACATTAACGGGCTTAGCCGTTCTGCTTCAAGGACTGACTCTCTAGCTCGATCCTCACGCCCCAGAGATTCCTCCAGCCCGTATATCCTTTCTTTGCAAGAAGGGAGACATTAAGGGCCTTACCCTTTCTGCTTCAAGGACTGACTCTATAGCTCAGTCCATGTGCCCCAGTGACTTCTCCAGCCAGTGTTTCCCTTCTTGTGGGGCCCCCGCCCATTCTCCATGCAGCAACTGCACAACCTCTTACAAGGTAAACCTGCTGGGGTCGATCCTGCCCACTAAGGCCAGAATGCCCTGGCCGGCAGGGCCCACAACCATGCTAACAAAATGAAACACAACCCCAATGCTTCGCCGGGTGAGGGCCAATCTGACGGGCCCAGCCCCCGGCTGCTCTCACCTCAGGCCGCTCTGCTTCCAGGACGTGGGCCGAGGCCAAGTCCTTCCTAGTCTTCGCCTTTGCCTTGGGGTTGCAGCGCTGGAATAACGCCCAAAGGCGGGCCCTTCTGCGACCCATCCTCGCGATAGGGGCAGCCCCACTCGGGGCAACCGCTGTTTCACGGTAGGATACTCGGCCACCGAGCTATCACCACCAATCTCACATTACGACCACCACTCTCACACACACTGCTCTCACACACCACTCTCACACACACCGTTCTCTCACACTATGACCACTGCTCTCACACTATGACCACCAAATGGCATGAAGGCTCCGCCTCCAGCACATCTCCCAGGAGCCCAGAACTGGAACCCACTCGGTCACAAGGGGCTCCATGGCAACAGGGGGCTGGGCTCAGGTCCACTGTCAAGGGTGCAGAGAGGGGAGGGGCTGCCAAAAAGACAACAATTGAGTGTGGAGTGCAGGAGAAGGCAGGCTGTGCCCACAGTTCAGGCCCCTGTCAAACATGACCCTGCAAGGTACTGGGTCACAGTCAAACCAACCAGTATAAACTCCTTCAGAAACCACCACCCTGGGAATGAGCACGTCTTCTAAGTGGGCTTCTGCCCCCTACCCCCAAACAAGCCTCCAGTGAGGCTACTGAAAGGGCAGTCCTGAACTCAAGGGCGTCCCCAGAACCCACTCAGCTGAGGAGGACTCACCACGCTAGCTGCCCTCACTCTCACCCTGAGCTCGGTCCTCCCTGTCGGACTCCCTCACTCGAGCTCAGCAAGGGCTTGACCAACCTCACTCCAGGCACTTAAAATGAACCCACAGTGGGTACAGGGGTTCATTCAACCTGCTGTGAACTCGCCCTCTTTACTTCGACCCTCGGCTGCCAGACGACTCTGCCCCGTGGGGACTGCATGGTGGAGGTTCAGGGGTGTCCCTGCCTCGAGCCGCGACAGCCAGCGCCTCCCAGACCCCGCCTGAGTCTCCCACCCCTCTCCTGGCTCCACTCCCACCCTCGCGGTTCTCCACTCGCCAGGGCACAGGCCACTTGCTCCTGGCTCAGCCCGGACCTATGCTGTCATTTGAGGACCTCGGTCCCCAGGGTGCTTGGGGTCCTATATCCACCCATCTCAGCAATTACACACTCTGGGAGAGACAGGGTACAGTTTGGGGTCCTGCCCGCAGTTCACCCTGAACACGTTCTCTTTTTTTTAGCTTTATCTACTGGAGTTCTCTGAGATGTGTTCTTAAAACATCAACTGTTGCTTTCAAAAAGACTGTAAGGTCACTGTGCTCAACTTTACGAATAAAATCTTCATTTTCCACCTTAAAGTGAAACTGGAGGGAAGACTAAAAGCAGTCATTTTTTCAAACTGAAAAAAAAAAACCCACATGTGACCATGTCACAGAATACAGGTCACGTAACCCCTCCCTCCTCAGCCTTGACCTCCACCACCAGCAGCCCGGCATTGCAAGGCCTGCCCTGGGCCGCCAGGGGCAAGGGCAGAGGGGAGACCGGCTCCTCTGTCTCCAGGCCGCGTGGGCCGCCTGCTCCACCTCCTTCCCAAGTTCACGTGGCACTGAAACAGCCCAGGCAAGCTGGGGACTCTGACCAGAAACACAGCCATGGGTACCAAGCAAGGACCCCTGGTTCTTGTTTTCCCTGGTATCAAATTAACTTGATCAAGACAATTACTGTGACTGTTACATGTGGCTTCAGATGACAGAAGACCCCCCAGGGTGTCTCCACTTCCAGTGACAGACGCAAGCATCTTGTAGGTCAGCCTACCAAGAGCTAGAAAAGCTAAATAAGGTTTAAAAGAGGTCCTTAGGCAGCCACAATCCAAGATTTCAAACAAAAGCGAAGCTCAGTGAGGGAGCTGGAGACTGAGAGGGCCGCTCGTTCCCTCGGGGCATCTGAGCAAAGCTGACTCTGTGAAGAAAAGGAAGGGAAAAAGTCAAGCAGAGGGGGCTGGCTAACACAGCTCTGGAGGGTTCCTTGGGCTGTGGAGACAAGCGCAGGCCTGACGAGTCAGTCCGGATGTCAGAAAACGTACCCAACACTCTGCCCAAACCGGCTGAGTGCTGACTATCAGTCACCTCGTGGTGCTCAGGAGAGACGGTGGGCTTCAAGACCTGCCGAGAACGCGGGGCCCTGGGAGGCACCCCAGGCTTCCAGACACTGGAGACGCTGGAAAGCTCCTCCCTGGGGTCGGGGGAGAAGGTGGGTGAAGGCTGCTGAGACTGAGCTTAAAAGGACCCCCAAGCCTCAAGTCCCTCAGGCCCTGAGTGAACAGACAGCTCTGTCCCCACTGGAGGTCTGCGTCAGAGGAAACTCTGGAGAAGGCAGCATCACTCAGAACCTCTAGGGTTTTCCAAACATAATGTCCAACATGCAACCAAAGAAGCAAAAGAGGGTGTAACAACAAACAGGACCAAGAGAAAAAGAACTGAATCAGATCCAGAGGTATGAGATATATATCAGCGTATCAGAGGTATGCTAGAGGTATCAGATGCAAATGTCACCTGTTCAAAAATATACTTGACAAAAGGAAAAATTTCTGAGAATCAAAACCAATCTAGAACTTTACAATAACAGGGACTGAATTTAAGAACTCAGTCTCTGGGCTCAACATCAGATTGGATGTAGCTGAAGAGACGATCAGTGAACTGAAGGACGGATTGGTTACAATATATATATAAGAGGGAAAAAGGGATAGAATGTATTGAAGGAATCTGTTGTTAAACTATGTTGTTAAAAACTATAAATGGGGACCCTCATGGTGGAGAAAAGACAGAAAGGGGAATAAGAAATGCCTCCAGGGGTTGAAACTAAAGAGCCTCTTAGTGAAAGTGAAAGTGAAAGGGGAGAGTGAAAAAGCTGGCATAAAACTCAACATTCAAAAAATGAAGATCATAGCATCCAGCCCCATCACTTCATGGCAAATAAATGGGGAAACAGTGGAAACAGTGACACACTTTATTTTCTTGGGCTCCGAAATCACTGCAGATGGTGAAATTAAAAGATGCTTGCTCCTCGGAAGGAAACCTATGACAAATCTAGACAGCATATTAAAAAGCAGAGACATTACTCTGCCAACAAAGGTTCATTTAGTCAAAGCTATGGTTTTTCCAGTAGTCATCATGTATGGATGTGAGAGTTGGCCCATGAAGGAGGCTGAATGCCAAAGAATCAATGCTTCTGAACTGGGGAGTTGGAGAAGACTCTTGAGAGCCCCATGGACTACTAGGAGATCCAATCAGTCAGTCAATCCTAATGCAAATCAGTCCTGAATATTCATTGAAAGACTGATGCTGAAGCTCCAATACTTTGGCCACCTGATGCAAAGAGCTGACTCATTGGAAAAGAACCTGATGATGGGGAAGACTGAAGGCAGGAGGAGAAGGGGATGACAGAGGATGAGCTGGTTGGATGGCATCACCGACTCGATGGACATGAGCTTGAGCAAGCTCCAGGAGTTGGTGATGGACAGGGAAGCCTGGCGTGCTGCAGCCCATGGGGTTGCAACGGGTCAGACACAGAGCGACTGAACTGACTGACAGGGACAGTGGTAAGAGTTGGTTCAAGAATCAGACCATTGAGTCAAAAATGAAAACCACACATTGGTTTCAGCAGCTCTGTGGGTGCCTAAGGCAAGAAGCAAATGTTCAAGCACTCAGAGGAAAAAGGGTGTGGCTTTAAACGGCACAACAACACTGAGAGCTGACTTTCCAAGAACAAGGAAGTCAGAAGATAATGGACTGGCATCTGTAAAATGCTGAAAAAAACAAATAACCACCAACCTGGAATTCTACATCCAACAAAAACTCTCTTCGAAAGTGAAAGCAAAATAGAGACTTTGAGGGCAAATGGAAATGAGACCACTCATCACCCACACACATGAACTAAAAAAAAATATTAAGGCAGTGCTTTGGGAAAAAGAAAAGTAGTCTCTGATGGAAATATAAAAAACAAGTAAAGACCAACAATGAGGTAACTGTGAGGGTAAATACTAACTCTACAAAACAATGATGTTAATGCCAAAAATATATCTAACCGTTTAAAGTGTGACAGTGACAAGGAGGAAACAATCGTGTCAGGGAGGCAGTAAGAGTACTAAGTTAGACTTGAATGTAAAACACGCGCTGTGTCTGCAAATGTACACCCAACAACCTGACAGAGGAGCACAGAACTAGAGAAACACTTCATACTTCTAAAAGAAGGCAAGAGCAAAGAACACAGACTAGGTGGGACAAACAGAAATCACACAGCAACATGGTGTCTACACACTGAAATATCAACATTATAAACAGAGCCAATACTCAAACTGATTCCAGTGAAAACTATACACTATTCAGAGGTACATGTTAAGATGGAAGGTCTTTTAGACAGGTGAAGGTAAAAGATACCCAAGCTAACACGGACAGAAAACTGACGTGGCAACATCACTGTCAAATAGTGTCTAAAGAAAGAAGCATTACTAGCAATAAAAAAGAACATCTCATACTGATACAAGTTCAGTCTAGCAAGAAGATGAGGATTCTAAACTTGAATGTACCTAATAACATAACCTCAAAATATCAATACATAAAAACTGACAGAAATAGAAAAGGAGTAACAGCCGAGTTCATAATCCCAGTGGGAGACGTTAAAGATACATCTCTCCTGGAACTGGGCTCCCTGGTACGTAGTCACCTGCAACCATGAAGTACCTGAAATGTGGCTGGCTCTACAATGAGATGCGCTGCAAGCCTGAAACACATGCTGGATTTTAAAGACTTAGCATGAAAAAAAGAACGTGAACTATTGCATTAGGTTTTATCATGTTGATTACACACTGAAATGATAATATTTGGGGTGTGTTAAAATAAAATATATTACAGGTAATTTCACCTACTTCTGCTTTTACTCAACGTGGCTACTGGAATCTGAATTACATTTGTGACAAACCTGATGTAACTGATACACACGGAACACTGCATTCCCACTGACACATATTATTTTCAAGAGCCCAATGAACATATAACAAAAAGAACATGTACTGGGCTATTAGGAAAGCTCGAATTATTTCAAAAGACTGAAATAATGCAGAGTATACTTAGGGACTGCAATGGGCTGACAGTTTATGGGCCCTCAAACTTCACCCCGCACGTGGTGATGATCCTAGGAGGCAGGCACTCTGGGAGGGGTCAGGCCAGGAAGGAATGGGCTCCCGTGCTGCGAGGACAGGGAGAAGCAGCAGGCAGTCTAGGAACCAGGAAACATGACTCACCAGACGTGGCACCTGCTGATGATCTTGGGACTCCCCAGCCTCCAGGACTACAAGAAACAACTTTCTGTTGTTTATCAGCTAGTCTACGGGATTTACAACAGTAGCCGAAAAAGACAGGGCTCTTTGATAGTGAAAAAGACAGGGCTCTTTGATAGTGAAGGACAGGGAAGCCTGGCGTGCTGCAGTTCATGGGTCACAAAGAGTCGGACACGACTTAACGAATGACCACCACCACCACCAGTTGATCTGAGTTAAGACTAAAACGGAACTCATGGCTTAGGCTATTTAGTCTGTTTCACACAGGCCAAAATGACTCGTATATTTTAAAGTATTTATCCAAAAGTGCCCCTTGATAGCATTTTACAGCCTGTACATAATAGGATGAATAATTTAAAATAAATTTAATAGTCTATACTTCTAAAATATAATATTTCAAAATATTTTCCTATAAGAGACTTTGAATATTTTTTCAGTAACTCTCCCTCTTTCCCTCTATGACAGGCACTGAACAATGTTGAGGAAAAATCAGTTTGGTGCTAGGAAGTCACAGGCAGGATACCCGTGCGCGCCCGGGCCTGGGGCTGGGCTGAGGGGTGCGGAGGTCTCGGCGCCCTCCCACCCGCCGGCCACTCCAGACCCCGCCGCCGCTGAGCGGGCCCCCCCCACCCCCGATCCCATTCGCTGCTCAGGCCCCGCTCGCCCCGGAGGTGTCAGTCTTCAGGGCCCGCCGCCTCCCAACCCCTGCGGCCCAGGGCCCTCTGAACCTCCTGCGGGCCTAGGCGCAGCGAAACTTGAGTGCCCAACTTGCCCGGCACCTGTCCGGTGCCCAAACCCACCAGAAGCCAGGGAGGCGCGGTCGACTGGAGCGCCTCAGCCCCGCCCCTTTGCACTACCGAGGCCCCCCTTTGGCCCCACGCCAAGCCCTCCACCTTCCTGAGAGAGCAGACGAGCCACAGGCAGGCACACAGACAGACACACAGACACTCGCACGCACCCACGCCAAGGGAGACAGCTGGCCTGCGCAAGCTCCTCAGCCAGAGCCAGAGCGCCTGGGAGAGGCCGGGGCCAGACGAACGGGCCGGCGACTGGCTGTCAGGAGATACAGAGGCAGAAATACATGAAGATTCCGAGACAGACTCCAAGAAAGCAAGAGGAGATACACACACACACACACGCACACACTTGAGTGTGGTCTTTGGAAATACTTGTGTTCGTAGTTGCTGGGTTGAGCCCAACTTTGATACGACCCATGGACTGCGGCCCATCAGGCTCCTCTGTCCGTGGCATTTCCCAGGCGAGGATACTGGAGTGGGTTGCCATTTCCTTCTCCGGGGGGATCTTCCCGACCCAGGGATCAAACCCCAATCTCCTGAGGGCGGATGCCTTGCCATCTGAACCAGGACATTGCTAATTCCCTAGGCAAAATACAAAGAATAGAGCTCGTGTTCTACTAAATGGAAAGATGATTTCAGAAACAGAAGCTGTCCTTTGTTGGTGTCTTTGAATCTTTATGTAGTTTTCGTTGATTTTTACTCCTAAGGCTACTAGAACAAGGCAAAAGAGAAACCCCGGAATTGAAAAGCAATTGACGTTTTTGAAAGAAACATGTGCAGGTGAAGCTCTCTTCCTTTTTGAGAGATGGTTAAATGCAAAATCTTGATTCAACACATATGACTTTTGTGCACTTTATTTCAAATCTCGATGACGAACCCTAAGGCGTCCAGGAAGAAAGGAGTAGAGGGGCAGACAAAAAGAGCAACCTTTCCCCTTGGTGCCATCTCAACCAGCTGCTTAGTTCCTTCATCTCAAGGACTATCATCTGGGCTTCTCTGGTTTGTCTGATTCTTGTTTCGGGGACCGTTTCTAGTCACAAGGCTGTCAACAGTGGGGGTGGGGGGTGTGTGTGTGGGGGGGCGGGGTGGGAAGCCCTTCTTTCCATTCCACATGAGACCCAGTGGACAATCCAGGCCCTGCCCACTGCATTGAGTGTGCAGCAACAATATCAACGGTCATGCGGGTTCACAACGCGTATTCCTGGAATCCACTCCGTTGGCTACTGACTGTGTGTGGTGGTGGTCGGGAACCTAGACCTGGAAGCTTTCTGGATGATTGCAAATGACAGCAAAGTCTGAAGACGATGGAAGAATATGGAGGCTCCCGAAGGAACTAAAAGCAGAAGTAGCCTATGGTTCAGCAGTCCGACTCCCAGGCATAGATCCACCCACAGTATAAGTGAACAAGATAGATGCCCCGTTTGGGCACATCTATCTTTGCATGCATGCGCCCGCACATGCGCATGCGTGATCGCCTGCAAGGCAGGTGTGTGGCGGGGGCTGGGGCTATGGCTGGAGTCGGTGCAAGTCCCGGGATTGCCTGAGGGAAGCCAAAGGAGCCCCAGATGGAGACGGGACTGCCTGTCGTCAGGTGTCCTGGAAGCCGAATGCGAATGCAGAGGGGCTCGCGGGCCGCGCGGAGGCAACCCAGGTCTGCAGCGGGAGTCGGGGCCCCGGCCACCCGCTCCCCCCGCCCCGGGAGGGGCTGGGGCTGCGGAGGGGATCCAAGAATCGGGACGCGCGGCGGGGGCTAAAGAACCTCTTCTGGTAGGCAAAAAGCCTCGAGCACCCGGGATTCCCAGGTGGTCTCCCATCCAAGATACTAACCAGGCCCGACCCTGCTTAGATTCCGAGATCAGACGAGATCGGGCTCCTTCAGGCTGATACGGCCGGAGACGGAGGCGGTTGGCGTGGGGCGCCCGAAGAGCCTTGCGCTTCGCCTCCCTTTCGCTCTGCCCTGCAGGTCGGGCCAACGGGCCACACCTCTCATCGCGGGGCCTGCTGTTCTTGAGCCGCACGACCCGCGACGGGACTCCAGCCTGCTGACGCCGGCCCGCCCCCCGAACACCGCCAACACCAGACCAGCAAGCGCCTGGCGGGCCGGGGCCCGAGGGGCTTCAGGACCCCCATTGACCGGGAGGGGTGTGCATGCGCGCGCGCGCGCTGGGCCTGGGGCTGGGCAGAGGGGTGCGGAGGTCTCGGCCCTCCCACCCCGCCACTCCAGACCCGCCGCGCGCGCTGAGCGGGCCTCCCCCACCCCCGATCCCAATCGCTGCTCAGGCCCGCGCGGCCCGGAGGTGTCGGTCTTCGGCGCCCGCCGCCTCCCCTCCCCCCCCGCGGCCCAGGGGCCTCTGAACCTCCTGCGGGCCTAGGCACAGCGAAACTTGAGCGCCCAACTTGCCCGGCACCTGTCCGGTGCCCAAACCCACCAGAAGCCAGGGAGGCGCGGTCGACCGGGCGCCTCAGCCCCTCCCCTTCGCACTACCGAGGCCCCCTTTGCCCCCACGCCAAGCCCTCGACCTTCCTGAGAGAGCAGACGAGCCACAGGCAGGCACACAGACAGACACACAGACACTCGTGACGCACCCACGCCAAGGGGAGACAGCTGGCCTGCGCAAGCTCCTCAGCCAGAGCCAGAGCGCCTGGGAGAGGCGGGGCCAGACGAACGGGGCGGTGGCTGGCTGTCAGGAGATACAGAGGCAGAAATACATGAAGATTCGGAGACAGACTCCAAGACGGCAAGAAGAGAGACACACACACACACACACACACACACACACACACACACACACACTTGAGTGTGGTCTTTGGAAATACTTGTGTTCGTAGTTGCTGGGTTGAGCCCAACTTTGATACGACCCATGGACTGCGGCCCATCAGGCTCCTCTGTCCGTGGCATTTCCCAGGCGAGGATACTGGAGTGGGTTGCCATTTCCTTCTCCGGGGGGATCTTCCCGCCCCAGGGATCAAACCCCAATCTCCTGAGGGCGGATGCCTTGCCATCTGAACCAGGACATTGCTAATTCCCTAGGCAAAATACAAAGAATAGAGCTCGTGTTCTACTAAATGGAAAGATGATTTCAGAAACAGAAGCTGTCCTTTGTTGGTGTCTTTGAATCTTTATGTAGTTTTCGTTGATTTTTACTCCTAAGGCTACTTGAACAAGGCAAGAGAGAAAACCCCGGAATTGAAAAGCAATTGACGTTTTTGAAAGAAACATGTGCAGGTGAAGCTCTCTTCCTTTTTGAGAGATGGTTAAATGCAAAATCTTGATTCAACACATATGACTTTTGTGCACTTTATTTCAAATCTCGATGACGAACCCCTAAGGCGTCCAGGAAGAAAGGAGTAGAGGGGCAGACAAAAAGAGCAACCTTTCCCCTTGGTGCCATCTCAACCAGCTGCTTAGTTCCTTCATCTCAAGGACTATCATCTGGGCTTCTCTGGTTTGTCTGATTCTTGTTTCAGGGACCGTTTCTAGTCACAAGGCTGTCAACAGTGGGGGTGAGGTGTGTGTGGGGGGGGGCGGGGTGGGAAGCCCTTCTTTCCATTCCACATGAGACCCAGTGGACAATCCAGGCCCTGCCCACTGCATTGAGTGTGCAGCAACAATATCAACGGTCATGCGGGTTCACAACGCGTATTCCTGGAATCCACTCCGTTGGCTACTGACTGTGTGTGGTGGTGGTCGGGAACCTAGACCTGGAAGCTTTCTGGATGATTGCAATGACACCAAAGTCTGAGGACGACGGAAGATCTTCACATTTCTGCAAGAGCCACACACCTCCAGACTTGCCTGAAATGGTCAAGGTATAAGTCTTGGACTAAAGGCTGGAAGGTCTCCACCTTTGCTATGGAAGTCAAACGATCTTTCTTTGAAATGAAAATGGAGCATACTGAACGTTCCCATTCTTCTAGAGCATTTGAAAAGCCCTCACTTGTAGAAATGTGCTGTACGAGTTCCTTGAAAGCAAGAACCTATATGTATGGATATGTCTTCATGCCTTAGATTGTGCCTCGAATATAGTGTACACATCAACCCAGGAAAAAAGAATTCAATCGCCAAATATACAAGGAGATGAAAAGTGCCGAGCCAAATGACACCTTGAGGCCTCCACGATCTTTTCTGTCTTTCACACACTAAGTAAATACTGAGCACCTATGATGAGCTAGGAGGCATGTAATAAGTTTCAGGAAAGAGAATGCGGAGAGAAGAAGACACAGAGTTCCTGCTTTCACTGAGAGGAATTTAATGATATATCACAGCCAGATCCTTTGAAAACTTATAGTGGGACCTCTTCCCTCAGCAAAACCTGGGTTTCAGGAAAGGCTTTTCAGAGTAACAATTGATTTGATATCCGTAGGTTGAACCTACGTAAACCAGGGTTAAGATGCAGGAAGAATTTCCCACAGGGAAAATAGCATCTTGGAAGGCTATGTGACCAGGGAAACCTAGGACATTCTAGAAATGAAAAATGCCCTATGGGATGGAAGCCAGAGTGCAGAGGGCATTCCAGTGAAAAGACATCAGAGACAAACTTCGGGGACAAGCAATGAAGGGATGTGATCATATATTCAATATGATGGGAAAATCCAAGAGCAGTTGTGGCAGGGAGGTGATAGAATTACATCTGCATTTCCAAAAGTTCATCTTGCTCCATAACACTAATGATTGCAGCGACTCAACTGCAAATTACAAGGCGGGACCACTTCCTCGAATCCGAATGGTCCTCATTGCAAAGTCTATCAATAACAAATGCTAGAGAAGATGTGGACCAAAGGGAACTCTACTCCACATGCAGATTGTGTGGGTGAATTCTCTAAGAAATTACGGGAAGAAGTGCTCCATCTTGTTTATTGCATTGTGTTTAGGGGAACTAATTTGGAATTAGGGGAGCCCTTTTCTCAGTATATTATTTTCAAACTAGGGAACTATAATTACAGTCTGATAAGATGTAACTCAAATAACTTCTGAATGTTAATTTATTTTGAAAGAGGAAATAATCTTGCAAGAGAAATATAGACAAACAGGAAAAGCATAGTTGTCAATATATTAACCTAGAGATGCTTCAAATATTGTTTAAGAAATATGAAAGTTTCATGGAGTATTTCACATGAAGGAATTATTTCCTCTTAAAAGTCAAAAGGGCTTCCCTGGTGGCTCAGAGGTTAAAGCATCTGCCTGCAATGCAGAAGACCTGGGTTTGATCCCTGAGTCAGAAAGATCCCCTGGAGAAGGAAATGGCAACCCACTCCAGTATTCTTGCCCAGAGAATCCCATGGATGGAGGAGCCTGGTGGTCTACAGTCCACGGGGTCGCAAAGAATCAGATACTACTGAGCGACTTAACTAACTTAAAAGTCAAAAAGGATTATGAGTCCACTCATAAAAATGATTTGTTCTTCAGTTTTATCATGAATTACCTGACTAAAGGATGATTATTTATTGTATTATTCCTTCAAAATTATAGCACATTGTTCACTTTCCAGATTTTTATTTAATTGATATTTATTTAACATTGACTCTGTGCCAGCACTGCAAAACCCACCCACACACCCTACACCAATTTTGTGATTTCATTAGGAACCACTTAATCAAGCAAATTCTATAGTTACCTCTATTTTACATCCTAAATTGGCACATTATATGTCACCCTACTTAACACTATTAAGATCATCTCTTTTTTTAAAATTCTTGATAAATATAATTCCTTGCTTCCTCACAAAATAATTTAAATTATATAAAAACTGGAACTTTGTCTAATTTATCACTGTATTCTTAGCTCTTAGAAGAATATTAGTACTAGATAGTCAAAGACTCATATTTAATGAAAATGATTTCAGTGGGTCTCAAAATAACTTGTCTTTAAAAGGCATTGGTGCCATTTAAAGTAGATATTAGGTTTCCATTTTCTCATCAATGATTCGTTTCATTGGTTTTGTCATTTCAGATCACTTTCTTGAACATCGGATCATGGAAGATAGAAATAATGTTACTGAATTTATCCTCTTAGAACTTTCTATGGACAAGAAAGTCCAGATCCTCTGCTTTTTATTTTTCTTATTCTGTTACCTGGCTATTTGGTTGGGGAATTTGATCATTGTGATTTCTATTACATGCAGTCAGCTAATCACCCAGCCCATGTACTTCTTCCTTAACTGCCTTGCACTCTCAGACCTCTTCTACACCTCCACTGTGACACCCAAACTCATGACTGACTTACTGATGGAGAAAAAGGCCATTTCCTATAAAAACTGCATGACACAGCTTTTCACCACCCACTTCTTTGAGGGGGGATTGAGGTCTTCACCCTCACAGGGATGGCCTGTGACTGCTATGTGGCCGTCAGCAAACCTCTCCACGACGCCATCACCATGAACAGGCAAAAACGTCACTCAATTCTCATAGTGTTGTGTGCAGGGGGACTTCTTCATTCTCTTGGTCTCTTTCTTCTTGCGATTGTTTGACCTTTCTGTGGCCCCAGTGAAATAGATCACTGTTTCCGTGATGCGTATCTTTTGTTAAAACTAGCCTGCACTGATACACAAAATTGGCTTTTTTGTCATTGCCAATTCTGGCTTGATGGGACTGGTGCTCTTTGTGGTTTTGATGGCCTCCTACACTTTGATTCTGTATAATGTGTGCACATATTCTGCAGAAAGCCACCATAAAGCACTTTCCACCTGTAGTTCCCACATCACAGTCCGTGATCCTCTTTTTCACACCTGTCATCTTTGTTTACATTAGACCTGCCACAACATTACCAGAAGATAAAGTGTTTACGCTCTTCTACACAATTATTGTCCCCATGCTCAACCCGCTTATCTACACACTTAGAAACATGGAGATGAAAAATTCCATAAGAAGACTTTGGTGCAATAAAAGGTTCTGGGAAGGGAGCTTAATGATCTGAAGGCTATTCATCTGACGCCAGTGACTGTCTTCTCATCACTCCCTCTGTTGCTGATTCTCTCCTGCTAATGGGAAAATCAGTCAGAATGTGTAAAAGCCAAGCCTCCAACAACAGCTTGCCTTCAGTGGTTCCTTCTTTATTTTCCTCTCAATGTGTTTTCCTTGATTTCACTTTTCACTAATAATCCCCTTTGTTTAAAAAAAAAAAAAGAAAAGAAAAGAAAACTTTTTACAGAGTAAAAACACACTGAAAAATCTGGAGGGAGAGTGATCCTGCCTGTATTGAAGGCTAAACCTGGGGGAGACTTCGCTCTCAAAATACTTGGCCTCAAGGTATAAAAGGTAATAATATGTTAAAAGGTAAAAGACAGTTGAAGAATCCACCTGCTAATGCAGGAGACACAGGTTCAATCCTTGGGCCAGGAAGATCCTCTGGAGAAGGAAATGGCTACCCACTCCAGTGTTTTTGCCTGGGAAATCCCATGGAGAGAGGAATCTGGTGGGCTACAGCCCATGGGGATGCAAAACAGCTGGACATGATTCAGCGACTAAACAAAAACAAAAAGGCAGTTATAGGAAAATAAGAACAATCACATACTGCAAACTCCTTTCAGAACTATATACCTAGCCTCGTATCCTACAACTCTAGATTTCTTTTAATCAAGTACCTAGAGATCTTTTTGTGTGTATTTGTGAACTGTGATTATTTTACTTAAGTGAAAAAGAATATATAGATCTAAATACAACATAGTGTAAAGTCCAGCCTTATAGTCTACATGGCAAGTCTTACAGTCTGAAAAGCAAGTCACTGTGTGATCTGTTTGTGAAGTAACATTGTAAGTATTGGGGAAAATATATGTGTTTATATATATACAAACTCTTGCTGTTTTAACTGGGTTTGACATTAAGTATACATGATCAAGGAATAAATAAACTACAACTGACTTTGCTACAAAAAAGAAGAAAATATAAATCCTTTAGTTCCTCAAAATAGATGATTTATTTCAAAGTAAAAGACTTTCACTTCGTTTCTAATTTCAAGTGTAGAATAATCCTAAAATAATATTTGACAAAATATAGATCAGACTCAGTGATGGGAATATATATATATTCTGCTGCTGTGCTTAGGTGTTTCTGACTCTGTGGCCACATGGACTGTAGCCCACCAGGCTTCTCTGTCCATGGGGATTCTCCAGGCACAAATATCAGAGTGGGTTGCCGTGTTCTCCTCCAGGGGATCTTCCCAAGCCAGGGACTGAACCCAGGTCTCCCATACTGCAGGCAGACTCTTTACCAACTGAGCCATCAGGGAAGCCCAAGTATACTGGAGTGGGTAGCCTATCTCTTCTCCAGGGGATTTTCCTGACCCAGGAATCAACCAGAGGTCTCCTGCATTGCAGATGGATTCTTTACCAGTTGAGCTACCAGGGAAGTCTAATGTGTATACACCCATACCTATAGGATTTTCATGATTTTCTAGTGCAAAGTATACATTTTGTTTGAAATACATTTTTAAGATTGCTGCATTTTCTTATGAAAATGTGTATAGTTTTGGATATAAAATGTAACTATTAATAGTATAGATTTGTATTCTATATAATGAGTTAAACTATATTTAATACTATAGATTTATTTTAGGTAATAGGATATTTTCTCATGTTTCTCTCTCAAATAATGTAATATTTTGTAGAATTAATAGGAAAGATATGAATTTTAAAGAATCATATTATTAATATGTCATAAAAATGTTGTTAACTGTTCTCCACACAAAGATAGGCCATATTAATATTTGGCTATATTATGTGTGTGTCTCCTTCAGAATTTTCCACAGTTTATTGTGATCCACACAGTCAAAGGCTATGGCATAGTCAAGAAAGCAGAAATAGAAGTTTTTCTGGAACTCTCTTGCTTTTTCGATGATCCAGCAGATGTTGGCAATTTGATTTCTGGTTCCTCTGCCTTTTCTAAAACCAGCTTGAACATCTGGAAGTTCATGGTGCATGTATTGCTGAAGCCTGGCTTGGAGAATTTTGAGCATTACTTTACTAGCAACAAAGATCTGTCTAGTCAAAGCTATAGTTTTTCTAGCAGTCATGTATGGATGTGAGACTTGGACTCTAAAGAAAGCTGAGGGCCGAAGAATTGATGCATTTGAACTGTGGTGTTGGAGAAGACTCTTGAATGTCCCTTGGACTACAAGGAGATCCAACCAGTCCATCCCAAAGGAGATCAGTCCTGGGTGTTCATTGGAAGGACTGATGTTGAAGCTAAAACTCCAACACTTTGGCCACCTGATGAGAAGAGCTGACGCATTTGAAAAGACCCTGATGCTTGGAAAGGTTGAGGGGAGGAGGAGAAGGGGACAACAGAGGATGAGATGGCTGGATGGCATCACTGACTCAATGGACATGGGTTTGGGTGGACTCCGGGAGTTGGTGATGGACAGGGAGGCCTGGTTTGCTGCAGTACATGGGGTCTCAAAGACTCAGACACGACTGAGGGACTGAACTGAACTGAATATGTATGTGTCTTATTTTTGTACTTGCAAAATACTTTGCAAATATTATTTTCATATTTTGCTTCATATTTAAATGTCAAAAAAGAATGGTGTTTCAGAATTGTAAATAATAATCTTAAGGAGGCAAAAGTTATCAAAGTAACTGAATGAATATGTAGTAAATAATGTAAATTAACCAAATCTTACTTATTTTCCCAATTGAATTATCTCCTCAAGTGGATCAGTTGTTTGGAGTTACATTTTCATAAAGATCATCCATTCATCTTCCCAGATAGTTGCGAATATCTGGTAATAACTGATATTTTTCAATATCCCCATCTCTGTGTTTGCTTATAGTGTTTAATAGCCTTCCATAGAGACCTCAGTTCTGCCTTCATGTGTAAATTAAGCATAAACCATAATCCATGACCTTCAGCCACGAACTACAGAGTTTAATACCAGATATTTTGGGTGAGGAATTTTTAAAAAAGATGCTTACAATATATGCCATTCTTATCTCTCTTGTTAATAAGTACAAGTACTAGGAAATAAAGAGGCCAGAATATATTGCTTCATTTCACAGAGACATCATTCATACAAATCTCTCTCTCTCGGAATGAGGCTTAAAATAAGACATTATTCTGCCTGCCTCATTCAGTCTGGATTCATGAGCAGTTCAGGTTGTGGGGTGGTGGTTGCTTTTTTAGCTAGTAAATCACACTGTATGAGAAAACTCATATACTGATTTTAATTCCTATTACGTGGGGATTTCTTATGTTATGTCAGTTCAGTTCAGTTCAGTCGCTCAGTCCTGTCCGACTCTTCGTGACCCCATGAATCGCAGCACGCCAGGCCTCCCTGTCCATCACCAACTCCTGGACTTCACTTAGACTCATGTCCATCGAGTCAGTCATGCCATCCAGCCATCTCATCCTCTGTCGTCCCCTTCTCCTCTTGCCCCCAGTCCCTCCCAGCATCGGAGTCTTTTCCAAAGAGTCAACTCTTTGCATGAGGTGGCCAAAGTACTGGAGTTTCAGCTTTAGCATCATTCCTTCCAAAGAAATCCCAGGGCTGATCTCCTTCAGAATGGACTGGTTGGATCTCCTTGCAGTCCAAGGGACTCTCAGGAGTCTTCTCCAACACCACAGTTCAAAAGCATCAATTCTTTGGTGCTCAGCCTTCTTCATGGTCCAACTCTCACATCCATACATGACTACAGGAACAACCATAGCCTTGACTAGACGGACCTTTGTTGGCAAAGTAATGTCTCTGCTTTTGAATATGCTATCTAGGTTGTTCATAACTTTTCTTCCAAGGAGCACGCGTCTTTTAATTTCATGGCTGCAGTCACCATCTGCAGTGATTTTGGAGCCCCCAAAAATAAAGTCTGATACTGTTTCCACTATTTCCCCATCTATTTCCCATGAAGTGATGGGAGCAGATGCCGTGATCTTCGTTTTCTGCGTGTCGAGCTTTAAGCCAACTTTTTCACTCTTCACTTTCACTTTCATCAAGAGGCTTTTTAGTTCCTCTTCACTTTCTGCCATAAGGGTGGTGTCATCTGCATATCTGAGGTTACTGATATTATCCCGGCAATCTTGATTCCAGCTTGTGTTTCTTCCAGTCCAGCATTTCTCATGATGTACTCTGCATAGAAATTAAATAAGCAGGGTGACAATATACAGCCTTGATGTACTCCTTTTCCTATTTGGAACCAGTCTGTTTTTCCATGTCCAGTTCTAACTGTTGCTTCCTGACCTGCATACAGATTTCTCAAGAGGCAGGTCAGGGGTTCTGGTATTCCCATCTCTTTCAGAATTTTATACAGTTTATTGTGATCCATGCAGTCAAAGGCTTTGGCATAGTCAATAAAGCAGAAATAGATGTTTTTCTGGAACTCTCTTGCTTTTTCCATGATCCAGCAGATGTTGGCAATTTGATCTCTGGTTCCTCTGCCTTTTCTAAAACCAGCTTGAACATCTGGAAGTTCACGGTTCGTATATTGCTGAAGCCTGGCTTGGAGAATTTTGAGCATTACTTTACTAGCATGTGAGATGAGTGCAATTGTGCGGTAGTTTGAGCATTCTTTGGCATTGCTTTCTTTGGGATTGGAATGAAAACTGACCTTTTCCAGTCCTGTGGCCACTGCTGAGTTTTCCAAATTTGCTGGCATATTCAGTGCAGCACTTTCACAGCGTCGTCTTTCAGGATTTGAAATAGCTCCTCTGGAATTCCATCACCTCCACTAGCTTTGTTCATTGTGATGCTTTCTAAGGCCCACTTGACTTCACATTCCAGGATGTCTGGCTCTAGGTCAGAGATCACACCGTCGTGATTATCTGGGTCGTGAAGATCTTTTCTGTACAGTTCTTCTATGTATTCTTGCCACCTTTTCTTAATATCTGCTGCTTCTGTTAGGTCCATACCATTTCTGTCCTTTATCGAGCCCATCTTTGCATGAAATGTCTCCTTGGTATCTCTCATTTTCTTGAAGAGATCTCTAGTCTTTCCCATTCTGTTGTTTTCCTCTATTTCTTTGCATTGATCACTGAGGAAGGCTTGCTTATCTCTCCTTGCTGTTCTTTGGAACTCTGCATTCAGATGCTTATATCTTTCCTTATCTCCTTTGCTTTTCACTTCTCTTCTTTTTACAGCTAAGTCATACAGTGACTCACTTAGTGGCTCAGTCACACACTTGAGAATGTAAGGAACAACACTTCTTGAAACAGGCAATATCGAAAACAATAGCAGTAATAGTAGAATCATAAGAAGTTAAGTCAAGAACTTCTATTAGGTGTAGCCCAGTGACATCTCCATGTCATCTGACTTAGTTTGCTAAATGACTATAGCTTGCTGTTGATATCCTGCTTGTAGATCCTGAGCATCTGATCTTTATTCAAAGACTGGTTATTGAGATAAGCTTTAGAAACAAACTCAGAATGTCCTTTTTAACAACTTAATTCAACCTCTTAGCAATGTAACATAACCACAAGGAACTATCTAAGGAGTGAGTCTTAGTAAATACAGACCTTAATTAAAAAACTGGAACTTAATAT